>NC_091736.1:11506601-11809631 GCF_030179905.1 Drosophila bipectinata | reverse complement strand
GCCTTTTTGAATGCCATTCCATTGATGTGGTCGTAACCGGTCGTATTAAACACGCTTGACATGCCCGACTTTGAATCCTTGTGGGGAATTTCTTGCTGGCGTTTGCCAAAAAGTTCAGAGGTGAATAAAACCACAGTTAACTGAAACAACACTGTCTCTATATTTGTGCAAGCAACCAAATATTCAGCAAGAAAGTGTAACAATTTCGTAAAGGTCAAATTGGCAATTTATTTTAGACTGGAAACTTATGTTGCCAAATATCTAAACATCAAAAGGCTTGCAATATAATAAGAATATGTATATTATATTCCATTCCACAATTATTTTAAATAAGGTTTATTACTAAACAAAAATAAAATTGTTTAGATACTTCCTCCAACCAGAATTATGAATATTTACTTCAGAAATGATTTGTGTCTTGTTTATACAATATTTATTGCTGCTATTTGCGAAAAATATTGAAAGAAATATGTTTTTCCTAAGATTCAAGGCTATGTTGGAAATTTAAACATTATTAGTAATCATTATTTATGGTCCCTGGTTTGAATTACATTTAATGTTTTTATTATCATCACTGCTTCATTGGAAAATCCTTTATCAAAATCGATTCAGACATTTCAATTAAGCTTACAACAGAGAAGACTGAAAACGAAAGTGCCGAACAATGGAAAACGATAAGTAGTAATTGACTAAAATTCCTCATTGCATAAGATTCCCTATCCTAATCCATGCATGTGTCACAGTAGCGAGGAACAGTGCCACATCGGCTTCACCTGCAACGGCTGTCAGCGTAGGAATTTTCCGGGTCACCGGTTCCATTGCCTAACCTGCCTGAAGAATTTCAATCTATGCAACGGTTGCTATGCTCTGGACGTGACCACCGAGGACCACAAGTTCGATCATGCGATGCACGGCATCCCTTCACCGGCAAATCTGGCCTTGTTTTACACCGCTAACGGGCGCACGCGGGGCAAGTTCCCACTACTAATCCGTTGTCCCTACTGCAAGATAAACAATTTCACCTTGGAAGAGTTTGAACAACATCTGAATGAGCTGCATCCTGACGCAGATCCCGACTTGCTGACCTGTTACAAGATGGTGGCTTAGAAATAGGGTGAAATTTGGGTCGAACCGATTCAATAAAGTCAATTATCTTCTAAGGCTTCGCCCCAAAATAATATTAGCTTGGTTAACTCTAGGCAATTAGTAAAAATGGTGTTACCGCAGAGGGGCTTCTGTTTATTTTTGTAGACCAATACTTGCTAGAGTCTGACTAGATTCGACTAACATACTTTAAATTTTTAAGGTTTTGGTGTGAACACTTCAGTTTCAAAATGGGGCAGGTTTGCTTCGGCAGCAGGCACTTGCAGTACACAAAGCGCGTATTCAGATACTCGTCGAACTCCTCGCACATGGCCTGGGATTGAAGTACGTCCCGGTAGTCCTCGACGCTCTCCAGGTTGACAGGATCCAGCTGATGCATGTAGCACTTCAACTTTAGCACCATGGCGTGGAAGTAGTTGAAGATGTCAACGACCATTATCTTGTGGTGCTGAATGTTTCGGTGGTGATTGTCACCCAAGATAAAAGGCGTTGCCTGGGTCTTGTCAAGAGTGTCGTAGACGGCGTAGAACTCCTTGCACTCTTCCAATATCTCCATCAAGGCAATCTTTATTTTATTGCTAGGAAAGAGGGTTTTGGAAATTAGGGGTCTAGAGATCAGAATTCAATTAAACTTACTTGGAGGCGCGGATAACTTCCAGCTTCTCCTCGTACTCATTTACGATGGCCTCCTCGGTCGACAAGGTGTAGACCTCCGGATATCGACAGCCCTGTTCCGAGCTGATGAGGATCAGATACCGCTGGGTCAGCAGCCATATCCGTTCGATTAGTATCCGCTGGGCCTTCATTTCGCATAAAAACAATTTATAGTGTTCCCGAAAGCGGGTCTCCAGATTCAAGAGCAGTCTCAGAATTTCTGCCTCCTTCTCATAGTGCTCCTTCAGTTGGGGCGTCAAGTGCGGCTCTTCATTCTTGCTGTCTGCTCTGCGATCCTGTTTAAATTCCCCTTTTTGATCCATTTTGTGTGTTCCAGTTGTGTGTGTTTCGTGTGTGTTATTAGTGTTATGAACCGAACCGACCGAAGTGCTGCAGTCAAGGCTAAGTTGATGTGCTTAGACCCAGGGGGTCTTAATGGCCAGCCGATTCACCCCATCACTTTTAATTCGCATCTCTTTCGTCAGGGCCCAATTAGATCTCCGAGGCTAAAATAATTTATTGGCCAACACAGGAAAAATGATCGCAGAATTGATTAAGAATCTCTTCTAATTAAACTCAGATCAAAATCAATTGGTACTTACGCAACCATCATTTTTCACAGAAATCGATTTAAAATAGATTTGTCTACCGAATACAAATCACGAATACGTCATGTTGGACGTAAAAAAGAAATCATCTTCTCGATCGCTGCAAAGCATGTGATAGTCAAATGAAAATATACAAAAATATTATATTAATATTCCAAGAGCTAGAGCGATTCAAGCAAGAAATATATGATTTTGATTGATTCCATTTTTGAGCATTTTTCGGTTATGGGATGCATCGAAAACGGAAATTAAATTAGGCGAATTTAGCATCGCCACTGATGATTGCAAATTTGGTTGTAATTTGAATTACGCGAGTGTCTCATAGTTTATATATGTATGAGTTCTTATTCAAATGCGTTATTGTTAATTTTTGTAGTTTCGGGGCAGCCGCGTATTTCCAAAGTGCGAAACGAAAATTTCAGAAACAGACAGTCCACTTTTATGCACGTTCCAAAGAAGTGAAATATATTCATTGGGGTAATTTGAACTCGCCCAGAAATCACTGGTGCAAATAAAGATTACCAATACTACCCAAATAGACACAATAAAACGAGTGTATTCACACCCTGTACGCACGAGGAGGCGCCTTAATTGAAAAAATATGTTGAAAATATTCCATAAATATTTTATATACGGTTTTTAAATTTAATTGTTGAGTGAGAAGCACGGAAACATTTCAAGCGATACATTCAACTGCAATTTGAGCCGAGAATAATACGAACAAAATAAACAAAAACTGAAACTTTATTTTATTTAAACAACTTTTTTATGACTTTTGCATAAATCCACAGTTGGCTCGGCACTATTGTCAGACATAAAATTTTCTTTTACCCAAATGAGACATTAAAAACGGCTTCAAGACGATATAAAAATTGAAACAAAAATATCCATTGGCAACGCACACTTTGCACATTGTGGCTTAACTTTGTTTATGAATTGCCCCCAGCGGCACACGCTGCGTATACGCGATGTCTTCTTTCTGGTGTAATGTGTTTAGGCTATTTTGGACCAGACAAGTGTTCCTTGCGTGTGCTCAAGATGTGTTTTCTCAACACCGATCGGCTAATGGGCTCCTCGCCTTTCCCTTTCCCATTTCAGATCATTTCTCTCTTTGGTTTCTTGCGGTTTTGCGGGATCTTTTCAATTGTAGCGCTTTCGCTGGGCTATTTTATGTAATTATTTCTCAAGAATTATGTTCGTATTTTGATAGTGTTGGCATGACTTATAGGAAGGTGCAATGAACCTCTTGAGGCAACTAATTGCATATAGGGTAGGGCTTGATGGCCATTCAAAATGTGTGGCTATTAGCACAAATAAAAGACTATTTTTGAATAATCCTTAGCTTTTAATATTAAATATCTTAATAGCTAATTTAAGCAATTCAGAACTACATAAATCACTATGAACTTTATGCTAATTCGGTTTCTGTGAGCAAAGTACATTTATAAACTATATAAGTACTATATCCAAAAATAGAAAGAAACGGGAGGAATAATACGCTGTCATGAACATTTTTAGTTTTCATAAATAATAGACAACAGTAAGAATATGAGTTTCTAGTTCAATAGCAAGAAATAAAGAGATATTTAGTGAGAAATATATATTTTGCAAGGCAGGTTTCTATTATGGCCTATGATATTAGACCTAATAGATTTCAGAGCCTTCAATTGGGCATTTCTATGATTCCAAGATGTCTGCTCTAATTTAAATTTAATTTCTTTATTTTTTTAATAATGCAAATTAAAGAGAAGCCGCCCGCCCCAGTTCGGGTTGGTTTATTTCATTCCGATTTGATCTCCTGCTGTCCGTTTTTATGCCTCCAATTTTTTCGCTTTCTACGCGTTGAGCCGTGGGACAAGGTCGTGCCGTCGTCTGTCGGGGCGAGAAATATTATGGCTAACCAGAAGATAAAATATATAAGTATTCCCAGCCAAAGATGTAGACATTCATGTGAGGCAGACTGCACAGGTTTCCGTTGGCTGTGTTCTGTGCTCCGTGCGTTTGTGACGCGCTCTTTGCCATTGACACGCAATAAAAATGTGTACTTAAAACTTGTAAGAACTCATAAAGAGCGCCTATGGCACTACAACCAAAAAGACAAAACAAACTGAACGGTTAAACAATATTATTTATGCAATTTAAAATGAACAACATAATCAGTTCTAAAAGATATGTAGCCGCACAATTTGATCTTCATTAAGGCTGCCCTTGCAGATGGGGCAGGCACGATATCCAGAGGCCAGAGATTCCAAGATACACAGTTTGCAGAAAACGTGCCCACAGAAGGTGGTCACCGGTTCCATAGGATTCATAATGCAGATGGGGCATATGTATTCACTGAAATCCACGCGGTGCCCACGGGCCATAACCGGCGGGCTTTCGTTTGTCAAATCTACTTCCTCAACGTCCGAAGTTAGATCGATTACTTCGTTGGGCAACATGTTTCCGGCGCTTGTACGTCTATTCTCCGTTTGCTGTGATCTCCATGAAAATATACTTTTTAAATGAGAAAACATTTCCAATGAATGTAAGGTATATGATACAAAGTTTTAGACAGAAATTGCAAGGGTTACTTTGTAGGACCTTTTTTCACCTTTTCGTATTAGAGAATCTGTCTGTGGGGAAACAAAAAAATAAAAATAAATAAATAAATAATAAAAAAGACACACACACGTTCCTATACAAAAGTATAAAGAGAAAGCAAAATGAAATGCGTGGGATGGGTGTTCTCTGAGCTCCTGCATGCCCGATGCTAAGGAAAGCATTTTATATTCATTTTTGTGGATATACGTATGGAAATACGTCTGTAGTATTTAATAAATTATTAATTTTTGCTACGCCTTAGCCGCTCAAACATCACATGAATCGTCTATACGGTGGGGCCAATAAATGTTTATTATATAAATGGAAAATATTTTACGCAGATTGTGTATATTTGTGAACGTAGCCCAACATTTTGATTGAACATTTTGGTTAATTAATATATCTTTTTAAAGGAATCGATTCCATCATGGTTTATTTTAAAATATTCAACAGAAGAGATATTTTCATAACATGAAAATTGAAGATTATAGGTTAAGTAATCAAGTGGTTTCAAGAGGGGAAGTCAGTTCTTACCAGTTATTCGTTAAAAGTGGTCTAGACGCAGTCTCTTTGTTTATACTAGGTACACGTGATGATGATATTGGCGTTGTGCTTTCTCCTGGGATGCTTTTGTTTTTGTCTCGTCGGCGGAAAATATTTTTTTCACTTTCTTTTTTAATTTCTGCGATGGGAAAAATGGAAGTGGAATGACATTTTGTTTGTTTACCGAGTGTTTCAATGTGATAATTGGTGGGGAAAAACAAAAGTACAAATTGAAAGATTTAAAAGCCAGATATCCTAAATCCAATATCGTTTAACCAAATGATTAATTTCCGTTTCCCAGCGGCATGGCAAAAGACCACTGACTATTTCACTCAACGGATCTTTAAATTTTCAACATGTCTCGCCATCACCATGCGGGTGCTCTTCCTTCCCCTAGATTTTAGTGCAAATATTATTATTAACATTACTTACAATTATTTACGAGCGCTTTGAGTGTTCCGCGAACGCATCCTCCAGACAAAAGCCCGCATGAGCGAAATTAAACAGCAATTGTTAACCCGTTGCCGCCTCCACAAAAATCTTTTCAAATATATGTATTTTTTCCAAGCTTCCTATTTAGAACTTTACACTAGAGCTGGGATAAAATCGATGTCAACATCGATTCTTTTCTTTAGAGTCGATTCGGTTTGAAAATATCGATGAATCGAATCCAAAAAAAAATCTCACCACTTTAAAAAAGAAGAATAAATCACGTTCGAATAAGGGTTTTTTAAAAAAATATATTTAAATGTTTATTTTCTTAGTATTTTTGTAAGTTGGTGGATTAATGAATTGGCGTCAAACCTAAATCGGCAAACAAGCTTATTTTTGATAGTAAGAACCTATAGATTATAGAAATTTAATTTTTTTTACGTTATGATATGTATTTTTCATTTTTGTTTTGTTGAAACTTGTATAAAATGAAACAATAAAAATGTGTACTTAAAACTTGTAAGAACTCATAAAGAGCGCCTATGGCACTACAAACAAAAAGACTAAACAACTGAACGGTTAAACAATATTATTTATGCAATTTAAAATGAACAACATAATCAGTTCTAAAAAGACTTGTCTTAAATTTGTAGCCGCACAATTTCATCTTCATTAAAGCGGCTCTTACAGATGGGGCAGGCACGATATCCAAAGTCCAGAGTATCCATGATACACAGTTTGCAGAAAACGTGCCCACAGAAGGTGGTCACCGGTTCCATAGGATTTGAAAGGCAGATGGGGCATATGTATTCACTGAAATCCACCGGCGGGCTTTCGTTTGTCAAATCTTCTTCCTCAACGTCCGAAGTTAGATCGATTACTTCGATGGGCAACATGTTTCCGGCGCTTCTACGTCTATTCTCCGTTTGCTGTGATGAAAATATACTTTTTAAATGAGGGAAAATTTCCAATAATTGAATGTAAGGTCTATGATACAAAATGTAAGTCAGCCGGAAAACTATTCAAAGTTTTAGAGAGAAATTGGAAGGGTTACTTTGTGGGACCGTTTTTCACCTTTTCGTATTAGAGAATCTGTCAGAGGGGAAACAAAAAAATAAAAATAAATAAATAAATAAAAAAGACACACACAAACTTGTTGAAACTTGTATTTTTGATTTCATAGAAAAGAATTTTTGTTTTGTTTTCTAAATAAATAAGATTAATTAGTCTCAATACATATCAAAAACATATTTTTTTTTCGATTTAATCGATGTAATCGATGTTTTGTTTTTAAACATAAAATATAATCGATGCCGAGAATCGATTTTTTTCCCAGCCCTACTTAAGACCCGATATGACCCCGTCGAATGGCACACTTAATTTATGGATTCTGGCAAGGAATATTGCCTTACCTTCGAATGGGACAAACTATTCGGATATTATTTATGGGTTCGTCCAATCGGGCATTATTCATATCTCAACATTTTTCCAACATTTTTTATCGGCGAGGCGACACTTGATAAATGATCTTACGTCGACACTTGCCTTGACCTTACCTTCAGACTTGTCAGCTACATGAATTTTTTACACGGCATTCTCCGATTTTTTTTTCTGTCGTGCGTAATTACAAATTTCTTGTCTGTTCACGGGTCTATTTATAAAATGTATTTACAAAAAATATATATTCTTACAGATATAATTTAAAATATAGGCGAGCCAATTGAATAGTATGTGCTGTAAAAGCGGAACTATTAAAATAAATTATGGAAATCGTGGCGTGGGCGTCGACCGTTGCCACTCACTGTATACCTTTTCAAATGCACCCACTCGGGTAGTGGCCTAAACACCTCTCGGCCTCTTCTACCCCTCATTAGCCTGGCCCGAAGAGGTCGTCAAGTGGTCCTCAGGACGAAGGTCGCTCCTTGGGCTTTTCGCCTTCGTCATCCTTCATCCTTGATCCTTAGAGGTACTTTTAAATCCTTTCATTTTGGCCACCTGCCGGCTCGTGCTAGTCATGTGCGCAATATTCCAAGAGCCGCTGGCCCCGGCCGGTGGGTTGTCTTCAAGAGTGCTGCCGTATATCAGTATTCAGTAGACCGGGAGGGAGTGGAAGTGAACGGACCAGACCCACGCCTCTTTTTCTATAAATATCCTCCGTGGCCGAAAGATAGGGAAAGCTTCTCAAACAAATCTAAACGCGTTTATAAATACAACAAAAAATAAACGCTTCTATCAGAAATGATTCTTTCACGTAGACGGAGAATCTAAAAAAAAAAGTCTTAATATTTTTGTTCATTAAATTTATTTTTCTTGTGTACACTTAATATATACGTATTCCTATACGTGTATATAATTTTATTTCTTTTTGTTTATTTTTGTTCTTTTTGTTCTTAACTTTTGTTTGTGGGCGCAGCGGAAATTTTCTTTCAAGTCGTTAATTTTTATTGAATTGTTGTATAATATGTTATATTTTCCTTCGTCAAACAGTCAGTGAGTAATATGACCTAGAAAATTGGCAAACTTTTCTTGGAAAATTAAGTAATTATTTACTACAAATAATAGGACGTATTAATAATAAAGTGTTCATATAATTTAGTTATTAATGCATCCGGGATAACGTCGAGAGGAAATCCAAATTCATCAATTTATAAACACTTACAAAATCTTTAATTTGAAAACTACAAACTGTTTTCACAAGTGTGGTTTATCGGGTGTTGAAAAACATAGCCATATACCATAACGTAGGTTCGCCCTTTTAATGATCCAAACACAGAAAACTGAATTTGGTAATTGTAACAATACTTTTCTGACCCCAATTCAAGTATTTTTGTAAACATTTCCAAGGAAATCGTGGAAGCACTTATGGAATCGTACTACTCCCAGTACCCAGAAATCGAATTTGTATTTCGAGAGCAATGAATTGTCGTAGGTCCCTTCAACTCGTACGTCATTGCTCGTTTTCCAGTTGGTATAGGTCCTGAAAATGGACATCAAAGATTGGGGCATTAAGTGCACAAGTTTCCCCTGATTGGGCAATCAATTCGAATCAATTGTTTAAAACGTCCATGGAGGGGGCCAAGCAGCGGACAGACAACCGGTCGATGGTCTCCGGCGAATGGCTGGGCAACCGGACCCGGACAATTCATCATGGCCTGAGCCACTCAGACGGGCTGGATGGCCGCTGATCTAAAAGTGTTTGCATTTTATTTTGTAATATTGAGAAACTTACATTACACATTACTCGGTGGAGACGCAGACCCCGATGCCGCCGCCGACGCCGACGGGGCTGCTGCAGAATCGCTGGCCTATAGCGGCAATATCGTGGAGGGTGTGCGAGTGTGTGTGGGAGGGGCAGGCCCAGGGTTGGGGGGACTCTCTCTGTGCTTGTATGTGGCACGCCGACCGACAACGACTTGCCGATTGACGTCAGCAATGCCCCCAAAGTCGCGCACAGTGTCGGGCGGGTTGCCAAGCAGGCGGGAATCGGGACACGAATCGCTGTTGGAGCCCGGGCGACAAACGCGGGCGGTGAAAGACCGTGTGATGGGGCGGGGGGTAAGGCATCAGGGGGTTGCGGCTGGGGGGCTGGGGGCACAGAAAGGGGAGTAGCCGAAACGTTCATTTTGTCAGTCACTCATACAAGTGTTGGAGGCTGCCTGGCGCATCTGCTCTTTAGTCAAGGCGAGCGTATTGATTCTTTCTTCCTTTAAAGCTTAAAAAATATGGGTTTTAATGAGTTTAAGTTGAAGTACCATCTATATGTAGGAAATAATGAAGGTTAATTTCAATGTAATAAAAAATAAGCCACTTAAAATTGTTAAAAGTATTTCCTTCCTGCCCGAAAGGCTTCATTATAAATTTTATAGCTTCTTGGCTAACAAAGACTTATCTGTGGGAAATCTGAAAACTTTAATTAGGTATTATATTTTCTAGGGTATCCCCATGTTCAGCTTTGTCATCTATCCAACATATATTTTTCAGCTATCGTCGAAAGAATTTGTTTCCCTTTGACAGGGCGATCTGCCTCCTGGCGCCTTTGTTGCAATTGCATTTCGCAATTTTCGCATTCGCCCTGGGCCGGTGGACTGTCCACGGCGGTGTTTGTTTATTTTGACTCACTGTTTACTCGACTCCCATCAGCTGTGGCCGTTGTTGCTGCCTCTGGCAGATAATTTCCACGGAAAAACTGGCTTCAATTTTAAATATAGACCGTCGAAATGCATCTCTCAGAATGCCTGCTGACCCTTTTTGGCTCATTTGTTTGTTCTGCTATTTTTGGCATGCAAAGTGTTTTCGCGGCAAATGAGATTATCAAGATGAAATGGCCATAACGAATATCATTTGAATTGGATGAGTGGCAGTAGGGGCGCGGCTGTGGCAGGGGTAGGGACTGGGGCACGAAAGTGAAAGTTTTGATTTATGGCCACACGCAGGTCGCACGGGATTGGTACGTCTGTTTGATGGTTTTTAATGGTTTATAATTAGTTTCCCTTTTCTTGTTGCGGCCTGTCGAGCAAAGCTCTCGTTTATTGGGGATCTCACTCCGGTTCGACACTGGCCACCTCTGGCCGCGAGCCAATTTACTTCTGGAACGGAAATAGAAATTTGTCGGCAAAAAAAAAAAAAAAACTACTCAGGACCAACTTGAATATTAGATTTACTGCCGGATATTTACTCTCTGAGCTTGTATTCCTTGAGTAGCTGTGAGGTCAAGGGTCTCCAAGAATATTTTCTGCCCCCACTTAGTCTTTATTGCTGACGCAGGTGGTTGGAAAAGTGTCTCTTGGTAATGGAATAATAAAAGAAGCTGTTATAAATATTCAAAAAATCTCAACAGACAGTTTATAGGAGAAAATATATAAAATTCTTTAGATATTAATTCAAAATCAAATAAATATTCTTACATAAAAGCGCTGTATATCTGCATTTACATTGAAAAGTACTCGCCTCTTAGAATTTTACAATTTCCCCAAAAATGCATTTTCCGCATGCTTGAGTGTAAATTATTTTCCGCCCCTCCTCTGATAGTAATTTGTCTAAGCTACAAAATATTTTTCATGATATGTAGTTATTAATTCGCCGCCCTCCACCCGCTCAGAGACATTTAATGAAATACGAGCATGAACAGCGATTTTGATCGTTCGTTATGGCTGCTGAATTTAGTGTCAAAAACAAAAACAATTCTCGCGAAAATGGCCAGTGAATCGGGAAATCACATCACGCCCTATAAATGTTTTTGCTTTAATTTGATTTGCTTTGCGTTGGTGCGATTTTCCAGTTAACGCATTCTATCTATATCTGGCCATGTCCCATACGACTGCAAATCAAATGAGTTTTCGCGATTTCCCCGACTATAAATGATATCCTACGTAGGTAGTGGTGTTGGGGCTGGCACTACGCAGATTGCGGATACTGATTCCAAGAGGCCAGGGCAGTCTTTAGTCAGTCAGTGCTGACTAACTGCTGACGTCTTTGGCGGAGGAGTCCATATATAACCCATGGAACCCGCCCCTCCGATCTACGCAAATAATCTGCACTAACTTTGTCACAGACAATTTGGCGACGACATCGCCGTCTGTTTCTCCGTCCTGAGCGCGGGCGTGGGCGAATCTTCGCACCCCCACTTGGAGGGCTGTAAAACGCTTTTCAATGTTCTCCGCCGGCTGATAAATTAATAATTCGCCTTGTGGAAAAACAAATGGACACATAAAAGCCCCAGAAGCACCACATCAAACGTTAATAATAAATCATAAATAAAAAATTCATAAAAAAAGAGTCCCAATTAAAAATGTTCGAGTGACACGATACACGGTGTGTTTGTAGTTTTAAAAATTCGCAAAAGGTGAAATTTTGGTTGCCAGGGGGTATTCAAATGATTTTTTTGTGGATTGTTATTATGTGTTTAGTGGTTGTTTATATGAAATTAAGCCCTTTTATCTCTTGATTGTCGTGCAATCATATCTATAAGAGGTTGTAGTTATATCTATGGATAGAAGATTTCTTCTTAAGATCATAAGTTCAAAAAACTCTTTCAAGTTAGTGTTAGTTCTTACAAAATCCTAGTTTCTTATCCTAATCTTGTAAGTTATATATATTTCTAAAATAATCTAGGATTTTTCGACTAACCTATTTCTCTCTTCATTCTTTCAGAAAAGGGACGCTCATTCTCCTTCAGGCTGCGCCGATCCTTCGGCGACGGTGGCAGCACCAACAGCCGCAACAGCAACAACAACAGCAGCACCTGCACCAACCACAACAACCAGAAGCGATGCAGCACACCGCTGACACCTACCAGTACCAGCACCGGACGTCTGGAGGTACCGGGCGCCGCATCCGTCAGCCGGCGTAGCAGCATCTACAAGAAACCGGACAAGAACGACGGCGGCCAGATCCACTTGATTCCGGACGTCGATCTGCCGTTGATGACATTCGCTGATCAGTACAACATTGAGAAGACCCTGGCGGAGGGATGCTTCGCCAAGATCCTGCTGTGCCGGCACAGACCCACCAACACCCTGGTGGTGCTGAAGGCCGTGCACGCCGAGCTGACCACGATCAAAGAGTTCCAGAAGGAGTTCCACTACAACTACGAGCTGTCGCACCACCACCACATCCTCAGCGCCTACGCAGTGGCCTTCCAGACGATGGACTACTACGTGTTCGCCATGGAGCACGCCCCCTACGGCGACTTGGCCTCCAACATAGGGCCGAACGGACTGCATGAGAATGCTTGCAAGCTGATCTCGGAGCAGCTCAGCTCGGCCCTGGGCTTTATGCACTCAAAGAATCTGGTCCACCGGGATCTGAAGATCGAGAACATTCTGGTCTTCACGCCAGACTTCACGCGAGTTAAGCTGTGCGATTTCGGAGCCACCACCAAGAAGGGCCTTCTGGTGCACAAAGTGAAGCACACGTGGACGAGCTGTGTGCCGCCAGAGCAGCTTGAGCTGATCAAGAACGAGCGCTTCCAGTGTCTGCCCGTCAGTGATTCCTGGCAGTTTGGAATCCTCCTGTACAACATCCTTACCGGCAACCCACCCTGGCAGTCGGCTGACTGGGTCAAGGATCAATCCTATGCCAACTTCATGAAGTACGAACAGCGCAAGACGACCAAGGTGCCGGACAACTTCCGGAGGTTCTCGCCGCGCCTGATGCGCTGCTTCCGAAAGTATCTCAGCCACGACCCGGAGGATCGTTGCAAGATCACCGAGGTGGCCAAGTACATGAAGGACCGGTGGGTGGAGTGCCGCATATCCACGTCCAAGTCGGCCACCCTCATCTCGCCCACCAACCACGACCAGGACTCATGCATCTATCTCAACCAGCGGGAGGGAAGGCTCTCCGGGGACGAGAACAAGCTCCGCTTCAAGCGAATGATGTCAACCTACGGCCTGGACATTCCCATTGACCAGGCCATGGTACGGCGACGGGTCTGGGACTGGCTCTCCACCTGCGACGCCAACTTTGATCCGGAAGTGGAGAGCCTACACGCCCTGGACATGGCTGTCCATTAGACCCACAAAGAAATCTTTTAAGTGTAAGGAGGACCCCGTCATTTACTGATGGGGTTATATTTAAGAATGGTATCTCTCTTTTTTTGCCAAATATCTGAGCAAGATGAGGATGTGCATCAATATCCTAGACAGGAACTGTTTGAATTTGTGGATCTATGAGATCATTTTGTAGAGCAGAGAAGCAACTTCTCAAAAGGTTTTCTTTCTGTTGTTCTGCGAGTGCAAAGCCCAGAACTGAATTATTTATTTAAAATAGATGGAATTTGTTACGATAAGTAGTAGGAATTTGTACGTTAATGAACCCCCCTAGAGAAAAAAAAACCAAACCAAAAAAAGAACACGTCAAACGGATAACTTTCCACTAGTGTTACCTTTCTAGTCTTCCGCTACGATGATTTTTCTATACATGTACTCTGTATGTATGTAGTTTTATGGTTACCTACTATAATGTGTGATTTCGAGTTACTTATTTTACGTGTACGAGATACCAACTAATGCAATTATATAGACCATAGTAATAAAAGAACACTAAGTACCGCCAAGGGCGCATACACGACCAATTATTAGACGTTTAAGTTCTGTTGTATATTTGTAATTGATAGTCTATGTATTTATTAATCTTTAGTTTCATCCAATCGATGTGTAGAAGCCCATTATCTCGTAGGCGTTAATCTACAATTTTGTACATACTATTTAATTGCATACGACTTTTACAATATATACATGCATACACATATGTATTTGCGAGTTTATATATCCTATGTATACCTAAAAAAAAACGCAGAAATACAGAATCGTAAACTGAGTTCAGTCGGAAGTGTTTTTGTTCCATTGAAGACTATCGTAGTGTCCAGTTCCGCTCCCACACACGTCCATAAAACAGAAGATTAGGTAAACAAACCGATTGAATTCTACATAAAAGATTTGCACAATAATCGCCTCAACAACATGGATAAGCTTTGAACATAATCGTAAATATTTATTATTTAAATTAATATTTATTATTGTTTAGACTCTGCTGATGGCTTTGCTCGCACACCGAGTTGGGGGTTTGGCTAATTATATTTTGCTGTTCTCGAAGGTCGGGAAGATGATGATTTTCTCTTGTTTATGGCGTCGATGTTGAATGTCACGGGTAAATGGAAGCAATGTACACATCACACATCACTCCGCCATTTCGTAGTTGTTTGCAGTGGACAGGATGTGACGCCTCTGCCGTAATGCTGTCTCTAATAAACAAGCGCTAAGGTTAATTCAACAAAGGTGAGGTGGTGGTGGGCGGACTCATTGTATTCACTGCAAGGCCATAAAGTAAAATTAAATAATTCCGCCGGCCGCCGTGAATCAAATGCCAATCCGATCGATACCCGGTGTGATTGATTACTGCTCCCTGTTAACCTTGAATTAATGTAAGCACTTGGGGTCAATGTCGTTTCACCTTGACTTTGTTTCATAAAAAAAAGTCAAGCCGAAGACAATTTTTTACGAGGCGCATGCCAGCACTTAAACCATTTTTATGGCCACGAACCCGGCATTTTTTTAATTTTGGCTAGACAAAGAATGTGAAAGTTTTATTTATACCACCTGAGGATGAAATTATTTTCAACATATTCTAAAAGTTAGCAGGATGTGGTTAAAGCCGGAAGATTTAAATTTAATTTTTTGGAGATAAATAATGGAAATTGGCTTACTTTTCGCATAGATGCAAAATTAAATGGATCTAATGGATACAGGAATAAAACTGTGAATCAGAAAACGATTGGTAATAAATTTCTCGAACTAGGAAACGATATATACTATATTGTATTCCATAGAGAATTCAGCTGGCTAATTTTGACGGCTGTCCACGTGAATGAGAAGAAAATAACTAAATTGGTTGGATGATCATAAATAACACTGGCCATGTGATTTGCATAGTTGGATGCCACGCGCATCCAAGCCGTGAACTAAAAATGGGAGTACGGGAATGCTGCAGTTGGCTAACCGAGTTCAAAGCAACCTCTAGGACGAGGTGATCGTTTATGGATCAATAAATATACAATTTATCCCATTTAATTAGTTGCTATTGGTGTAAAACTGTCTGAATATCAAAACATGTTGTGCCGCGCGCATAAATTCGTTCCAATCGCCCCGAAAATAGGTTTTTACGATCCCTCCGTCAACGGCACTGTCCCCCTCTGGCTGTCCCCAGATATATAACTTTGTCCCGACGCCGTCGCCGATTTGATTTTCCACCACTTACTGTATTGGCCTGGCTGTTATTGTTGTTTCGGGACATAATTTATGGGTCGCATTTGCCTTTTTGGCAATATAGCCAATGGTCAAGATGAAGCGTGTATGTATATTTGGTTGTGGAATTACGACTTTCGAGATACTTAAAGATATCGTTTAGTCCGTGCGTGTCAGGCAATCATCAGCAGCTGAAAAGTATGCAACAGTTTTCATTCGATGTGCGACAGTCAAAGAATACTCATACGCCCCGTGGACATATATTAGTTCCTCCTTCCCAACTAAGCATTTGCAATCAGCAAAGAATCCAAGAATGACTTTTTAAATAAATCAATATACAATCTGGAATATTTCCAAATTGTCCGATGATTTAATTTTTCATCGCATTTATTGTTACAAATCTTTTCAGGTTCAGTGCCCTTAATGTAATTACCATTCTGACAGAAACATCTGGAAATATTTGTCTAAAAAAAACATATAAATTGCATTCGATTTTCACACACAAGGTTTATTGGATGCAGTTTGGTACACGTGCTGATCTTGGGGCCGATGTTTTCAATCTCTTAGCAACTAAACAAGATGGGATGCTTCTCAAAATGGGTGTGTAAGTGAGCTGGTGCAAGCGTACATATAACTAATATCTAACGAGCTGTCTAAGATGTAAATTTTCTTTGGTGTATGGGTAGAGGTCTATGAAAATGTCTGTATAAAAAGAACTACTATAAATCATGTCGATGAAATAATGAAAAATTGCCACAGTCGAGCGCTTCCAGAATATCTTGTACTCCTTCTCTCCCGGGCTTCTTCTTAGGCCGATTTCAGGGGAATATGCTTCTTGATCACCTGCAAGTAAGATTGAGATTGAGGGATGGGTACGTTTATAAACAATTGAAATTCGAATGCGGGAATTGTTTACAATTAAATAATAATAAAACCAATATCAATTAAGACGCGTGTGAAACACGTCAGACGGCATCTAAATTTAGTCGGCGGTTAAATGATTGAGATTTCTCTATTTTGGTTTTCGGTTTTCCACCTTCATCAATCCACGGGGGCGAAGACTGAATCACCCGGTCAAAACAAATCGCCCCCGGCCGCAGGAAACTCGTTTTCCGCGTATGGCAATGCCGATAAACGAAAATGGAAAACCAAATCCGATGCCGATTCGTGCCAAACAAATAAAAGGAAATCAATAAACCGATTAATTGATGATAGCCAGAACTCACCTCCGAGCACATGTTTTTGTAGATCTCGTCGGTGTCCCAGGGGCCGCGCTCGGGCAGGGCGATGCCACGCCTACGCAGCTCCTGGACACAGTCCGTCAGATCGAAAATGGGCAGTGGATCGATGCCAGCTTTTGCCACCTTGGCTGCCAAATACTCTACGTAGTGGGTGCTGAAAATTAATCGGATCATATAGGATTAATTTGACTTTATCTGAATTTTCTCGTTCCTGAACTTACCGACACATGCCGGCGTGCTTGTCAGGCACCTCGGTATTGCACACCGTATCCACCAGGCCCTGGGGAGTCTCCTTTTGCAGGGGAATAGGACACCGAGCTTGTGCGCGGGCTTTCGAGGAACTGCTCGACTCGTCCTTGGTCTGTATGGGTTCCGTGTCGAACTTGACCTTCTGTTCCTTCAGCAAGAACTGCAGTTGCATGGGAATCTTGTCGCGCAGGTAGAAGAGACAGTTTCGGGGATGGTGGGCGTGCAGGCCCAGCTTGGCGCAGTAAGTGGACACAGTGCACTTGGCGCCCATCATGAAGGGTCGGGCACAGCCGTAGCAGAACTCGAATTTGCACTGAGTGCAGGTGAAATGCATGCAGCCGCCTCTGAAAGGAAATCAAGAAATACGTTTAACATTTTATCTGTGTGGCTGTGGCTTGGATTAAAAGTAAACCCACCTGGCCAGCGAATATCGGAACTTGCACTTGGGGCAGTCAATGCCGTTTTGCGCAAGATGCTCCTGAACCCCTTGAGCTTGCAACTCCGGGTCGTTCTCCCGCTTCCACTCCAGGTAGGCCTCGCAGCTGCTTCCCTCATGCTGGCGCTCCCAAGGCTTACGGCACTGGGCGCAGGTTACGGAGCCACAGTCAGGGCAGATGAGACGCTTCTGCTTTGGCCGAGCAAAGAATCCGGAGGAGCACTGGATACACCACTTAAAGTTGGGGTCCTGCAGGAGTGTCCTATCGCGGAGCTTACGCTGGAATAGCTCATGAACGTCGCCGTCGAGGATGCTCTTTAGGAAGATGTCAAGGTTGGAGAAGTACTCCAGGTGCTCGTCCTCATGCTGGGCTTCGTTGCTCAGCTCGGGCAGTTTGCAGAAGGGGCAACTGCAATCGTTGATACTGCGATCGGTGATCTGTGGATAGACAAATACTTGATATACAAATCCTTGAGAATTTTCAGAGGATTCCTTACCTGCACTGTGAAGTAACTTTTAGCGCATTGCTTACAGCACTTGTGAGTGCATTTCAGCATGGAAACTATTTGATTCATCGGATAGCTGTTCATGCACAGTTCACACTCTTGCTGGAGCATGGCAATGGCCTGGTCCAGGTCGGAGCACTCCCTGGCTGCCCATAACGCCACGTCCTCCTGGAACTTCATGTTCACCAAGGTGGCCGCAATCTGGGCTTCGGCAATAGATTTCACCAGCTCCTGCTCCACATACTTTCGCGCCAAGACCTGAAATGAGTACGGACAAGCAATCCAGTTTTATTATGGAATTGTTTGCGTTACTTTTGACTGGTACACACCGCTGGTTCCTCAATAACCGGCTCTTGGACACTAGGATATGCCCGGAAGACGGGCATACTCAGCTTACGCTTTAGCAGTTCTGATTTCAAGGGCTCAGCCTGGCTCTGATCCTCCTGCTCCTCCTCGGTGGCCGAGGTCTCGTAGTCGTCGTCGGAGAAGCACGTTTCGTGGTACTTTTTCTTTGGGATTCGGGGCTGGGATCGTGGCTTCAAGAGAGCCGCTGCCGCCGCTGCTGCACCACTGGTGCTGGGTCCATCCGAGGAGTTGGAGTTGAACCGGCTGATGGCATCGCTTATGGACTTTTTGGTAGTCGGAGTGCTCTTGAGCGGCACACGACTGGCCGCGTTAGTAGTTTGCTTCTGAAGGTACTCCTGCTGGATGCGCTTTACGGATGAGATGCCCATGGGCGCCGAGAAGGACTTGGACCGGAGCGGAAGCTTCTTGTTTACGGGAGTGGGTTCAGTAGTGGGCTTGGGTATCTTACTGACTGTGGACTTAACTGTCTTGGGTGTGGTTCCCTCTGTGTTGCCTGTGGTTTTGTTCACTGTTTTGGCTTTTGGGCTCGGGGTTACCTTTTTGGGCTCTTCCAGCACCGTCTCCACGGCCAGTTCCACGGGTCGGGACTCTGAATCGACAATGGGTGGATCGGATATTATGGGTAGGGCAGCAGGTTCTTCGACTGATTCCAACACAGCTTCTGTGGGAGTTTGTGCTTCGGGTACAACGTCCTCTACTACTTCTGGCGACTCTTCCGCTGGAAGACTTTCCACTTCCGGTGGGGGCAGAGATTCGGCTTTGGTTTCTTCCTGAACATTTGCCTGGGGTAAGGTGGTTTCCTTTGGAAGTAAATCCCTTATCACCGCTGGAGTGGTTCCTGCGGAGGAAACAACCTCAGTCTCTGCGACTGGATCAGCATCATGGTTTGTGGGCGTGACTGATGAGGAGGGCGGGATGACTGGTTCGTGAACTGGTGCGGTTTGTGTAAGATTCGCGTCGTCTTCATCCAACTGATCTTCGTCCTCCTCCATGATGTCTTCAATCTCAGTGCCTTCGTCCCCGGTGGAGGCCTCTTCGATAAAGGATGTATGCTCGTTATAGGTATTCCCATCCTCACCCTCATAGTCTCCCTCCTCTTCGCCCTCGCTGTCATACCACTCCTCTTCCTCGCCTTCGTCGTACTCATCCGAGTACTCGTCAGAGTACTCATCCTCGTCCGTGGATTCGAACTCATCCATGCTGATCTCCTCGCGCATCTGCTTGATCAATCGCTGAGTGTCCTCCACAAGCTCGCTTAGATTTTGTTTGGAGGGATCACCGGACGGCACGAATTCCTTGAGCACTATCTTGGATGTTTCCGATTGACTTGAATTGGACCCAATGCTGGCGTTGCTACTGGTCCTAGCGATTGAGGACTCCACTTGGGATTCGTCTTCTAATACAAGCAGCACCTCGGTGTTGGCGGTTTTGGTTTCTGTTTGATGATCATCACTTTCCATACTGTAGAGCTCGGTATCAGAGGTTCCTTCGTCGTTTGGCTTTGTGCCCTCACTGCCACTGAACTCGGGGGCATCCTCAAACACTTCATCAGAGTGGGAAGGGCTTACGGCAGTGGCTGTCACAGTTGGGGCTTCTGTTTCTACATGAACTGGTTGTAAACTTTGTTCTGGGAGTTGGGATATAATATCTTCCTCATGACTTGCCGTAGGTTCTTCATGAGATTGAGCTTCCTTAATATCTACATTGTCTTCTTGTACATTTTCAGGAAGAGGAGTATTACCAGACGTATTAGCTGCTTCAATATTTGTAAGTAATCCGTTAGCTGTTTCTGGTTGTGTTGTAGTTGCTTCATTTTCTACAGGAGACTCTTCTACTTCGGGTGTTCTGTTGCTGGCTCTACTTTCACTTCTAAGACTATTACTACTAAGGGTTCTCACAGGAATCTTTGAGAATCGTTTTGGGCTTCGCTTCTGGTCAAGGGATATTCCCGAAGTACTGGTTGGTATAGGGACTAAGGATTCCTCGCCTTCTGTTGTGGTTTCTGCAATATTTGAAGGTGTGATGAGCATTGAATTATCTTCGTTCTGAACCATTTTTATTTCCGTTGAAGAAGAATCGGTAATTATTGCCTCAGGCGCCGCCTCTGAATTTAAATTTTCTGAAGACTGTGGAAAAGTCTTGGGTACCTCCATAATTGTGGTAGACTCTCTGTTAGGTTCTGCAGTATTTTTATTGACAGCGTCCTTTGAACTTTCAACTATTGTACTAGTGTCCAAAGCAATAATATGTTCAGGAACTGGTGAGGAGGTTTTTTCTTCAACCAATACTGAACTAGTAGTGCTTACTGTATCCTTTTCAGGCTGTACCTCAGCAACAGAAATATCTTGATGGGAAGCTACATTATTCGTCTGAAACTGAGCATCATTTATTGAGTTACTGGGAACTAAGACAGCCAGAACTTCCACCGTATTTTGTTGAGCAACATCTTCGGGCTTCAAATTATTTATTTCTGGTTGTAAAGGTACTTCTTTTGGTAACTCTGTCGTATTGTTGGTTTTCGCATCTACACTTTGTGGTAACCTTACTCTATTTATAGGTTTCTGACTTTGTTCTCGGGATCTGCCTTTCTTTTGCTGCTGCGAGCGTCTATTTTTCCGACTGGCTTCTCTGCTCGTGGAAGGCTTGTTATCCAAATCGGCTTGGGTTTCTAAATTATTTGGCTGTTTTTTGATTGTCAGAGGTTTTTCCACACTAATTACTTTTTCCTCCTCCACAGCAGTTTCTTTGTTGTTAGAAGTCGCAGTAGAGGGTTCAGATGGTATTATTACTTCCGCGTTTTCAGTCTTTTGCTGAATGACACTGACTTCCGGATTGGATTGCGGTGCAGTTTCAGTTGAGACAGATTCTTCTGCAGGTTGGATGGTTTCTTTTTCTGGAGTCTTCTCTTTTGGCGCAATGAAACTTTTGTAAACTATACGCTCGGCATCTTCCAAATCATCGAATTCCCATTCCGCCTCATGAAGCCTCTCAGTGCCTCGATCGAACTCTAACCTGAAATTAGCTATTTCCGTGGCATAGATGAAACTAGGAGGCAGTTCCTCATGAAAGGAGGCTTCTCTAATGTTTGGCTTTATGAACTCCTCCATTATGTAGGTGCCAGGGTCGGGGGTTGGTTCCGGTTCAGGTGGTGGCTCTGCATTCTCCAGCTTGGGCTGAGTGGCTTCTACTGGAGCCTCTGGCTCTGTTTTCTCCATGAGCTCCTGTTCGACCTGTTGCACCAGGTTAGGCACTATATCCTGGATGTGCTGCCAAACAAAGTTCTTGACGTCGTCAGTGGACTTATCTTCAATGGGACCCGAAGGCTTCAGAGTGCTGATGGGACTCTTGGTAAGAATGCGCATGACTTCTGGATCCGTTTCATATTCCAGCTCTGGCTTGCCCTTGAAAGTCTCCAGCATGCTCTCGATGGACCGGAGCACCTCTTGGTTTTGCTTGGCTTGGTTCTGCTCCATGTTGCCGATGAGGATCTCCAGGTTTTTCAGGGTACTGTCCTCCATTTGGTAGGGACTGGGGGTGGCGTAGGTGGACTTGGCCGGGCTATCATCGGCGGGGATGGGATCAAATGGGTGGGCTATGCCCGGACTGGGACTTTCTCCGGCCACCGGGGGCTGTAGGCAATCCAAAGCGTGGCTGTTCAAAAATTCATGGATATCTGTTTTGGGCAAATGAACGTGAATCGAGAATAGAGAGAGAAATATGAGATATTATGGTCTGCGATTGTCTGAAGCGCGATCTACAAACTAACCCGACTTGGTGTCAATGGCCACACCACTATCGTTCTCAACGCCATTCGGCGAGCCCCAGATGCGCATTAGGAATGGCTTGAGTTGCGTGCGATTCAGCTCCAGCAGCGCCTGCTCCACATTACCTTGGTGCGCTGTCAGCGCGTTGACGATGTCATCCCGCAGAAAGTTTCCCTTGCTGGCCAGCTTCCTGTACTTCTGTTGCCGCTGCTGGATACAGTCGGCCACCGCCTGCCATACGTTTCCTCCAGAGCTGCGCAGCGCTTCCCGTGCCTCGTTCTGGGACACTGTTCCAATCGTGTTCTCGCCCCGCTCTTGGCCGTACTTGGTGGACAAGCTCTGCACCGTCTGGACCAGCTTATGCCAGTTGTCGCGGAGCCACTGAATGGGATGGGTATCGGGGGCACAGTACTTGACAGCCGCCTCTAGCTCCTCGATGGTAAACTTGTACAGTTCCAGCTCCTTGAGAATAATGTGCATTTCTGTTTCCGGATCTCGTGCCGGCTCGTGTTTCAGACCATAGGATTCATTGGGCAGATCAAAGGGAGAGGATGTTTGCTGAAATGGAGGACCATTTTGAGAAGGATCTAGCTATTGCATTATCAAACTTACATGTTGCAGCATTCGAAGTTCGTTTATAAAATTGGGTCGCCTGGTGACCTGACCAGCATTGTAGGGATCCAAGCCGTAGCCATCATGAAATCTAAGATCATTGGCACTGCGATACCGCTCACTCTCCAATGGCAGCTGCGAGTTGCTGCGATAATGTGGACGGCGTTCTAGATTAATTGGTTCCGGGGTTCTGAATCGATCTGAAGGTATCTCTTCCTGCTTTTTGTTAAATGGTAGAGCATCATAGGTCTGCAAGAAACCGATGGATTAGGACGAGGATCAAAATACTACCAGGTCTTTCATTTACTTGAGTGGAAATGCTCTGAGGAGGCGGCGAAGTTCCCATTTCGACAGCCGCTACTTCCCGGGGCGGAGTGCCGCCACAGCCCGTGGACACCTTCTGGGCCTGCTTGAGTACCTTTTCCGCCTGCGCCTGAATGCTCTCATCCAGCGTATTCCAAATGTTTTCAACGGACTCTGGAACGGATGAGAGCATTAGCATTTGGGGAGGGGGATAACCAACAAATCAAATTAAACAAACTGAATGCGGTTTTGGGTGGTGGTCTGGTTCTGTATTTGGATTCCATAAATGCGTTAATTGTAGTGCTTACAGGTCTTTACTAACTAAGTTTAGTCTTGAGTGGTTTGGTCTCAGGCCTTGGTGCCTTCGAAAAATGAGATTCGCTTTTGTATCCTACCTTTGTGCAAGAAGCCCTTGGACATGGCGTTATCGGACTCGTTTTCGGATGAGTTTTTCAGTGTTGACTTTGAGGGTGTTGGAACAGGAATACTCGACGTGATCTTTGAGGTTTTAATAGGTCCTACAGAGTGGTTTGAGCTTGATTTACTGGTGGGCTGAGCTATTTTCGTGACTGGGACAGCGGTGCTGGTACCACTGCTTATCTTCTGGCTGGGCTGCTGGCTCTTCAGCGAGGACTTTCGCACCAGCTTGACTTCCGGCTGGGAAGCCACCTGGGTTCTAGCAGGCTGTTGAGATTGGGTTTGTGGTTTTGTCTGCTGTGGTGGGATTTCTTCCACCTTCTTGGCTTTGTTGGCCTGAGCTGGCGGCTTGCTAGGCGTCTTGCAGCAGATGGAGCAGATCTTAATGTTTGGCTCGTTGACAAATGTACAGAACTCGCATTCCCATTCGTGGTCCGGCGTGGAGGGTGGCGGACCCAAGTCATCGGTCTCAGCCTCTGCCGGTACCTCCTGGCTGGGATCGAGCTGAGCCTCGGCTTCACTCTCTGAAGCTGTAACCTCCTCCACTACCTCCTCATACTCCGACGCGCTCTCTTCTTGAGCTTGTGGTGCCGGTGGCGCCTTGTGTACGACTGCCGCTGCCTGTGTGTTCTCATCCTTCATCTCTGGCTTGCGTTTGGGCTCAACTTTCTTGGAGGACTTGTGTTGGTCGGCTTCCTGGAGCTTCTGTTGGATTTTTGCCTGAACTAACGCGCGGGCACCTGAGCCCTCCGACTCCAGGTCCGAGTAAATGCGACTGGTGCGGGCCGAATCCGTAGCTGGCTTATTTCTCGTGAGTGTTCCACCATTGCTGGTCTGGGAGTCTCGTCTTTCCGGTAGCCACTCACTCTGCACTGACTTTGCGACCGAACCGCGCCTATCCCGTATCTTGTGCTGCCTCGATCCATGCCGCTGCTCGCCATCCAGCTCATCGTTGGCGATTAGCTGAGAGGCACTGGAAAGGCGCCTCTGGCGGGGCTGGTGATGTGGCTGCGATCGAGATGCACTGGTCATACCAGATCGGGTTGAGACCATAGATCGGCGATCGTCCTGGTCGGAATCCTCGTCGTCGGTCAGCTCATCGTCCACATAGTTGGTGCGCTTTCTCCGCAAGGACAACGACTTGCGACTGGGCGTGGGTGAGGCAGCGTAGCGGGAACGGGATGTGGCCCGGGAGGCGGCTGTTGGTGGCATTCCCATGACTCCTAGACGAGAAAGATTCTTTTGAAATAATCCACAATAAAGTTAAAAAAAACATACCTGGATGCATTATGGGATAGCCAGGTGCTCCTGGATACATCATTCCTCGTTGGGTCATAAAAACAGGCGGCGGGTAGTGGGGATGCTGATGTGGATGGTGCTGGGGCAGGTAGCCAGGACCCAAGTTAAGCGATAGATTCGAGTTGTTGAACTGCTGTTGGGAACCAAACTGGGACCACTCGTCCGGGTGCTGGTGGAGATGCTGGTGCTGCCAACCAGGAGGCTGCTGGCTCTGGCAACCAGCGCAGTTGAGCTGCGCCAGGGATTGGGCCTATGGAGGTACTTGAGTCGAAGTTTTCCGAGGTATGTCTCTAACTTACCTGTTGCATCCGTTGGTTGGCCAACCAGGCCTTGCCGTTCTGCGTCTCAGCCAGAGGGCGGCGGGGGGTGGCGGTGTTGAGGTTGAACACCGAGGTGCTCATCTGGCGCCGCTGGGCACCCGCCGCCTGTCGTTGGAGCAGCAAGGAATTGTGAAAGTTGTGTGAGTCATCCGAGAGATCGAAATGGGATGAGTTCAGACCGGATGACATGCTGCCGGAACGAAAATGCGATGGCGATGGTGAGATGGTTGACCATGGCTCGAAGCCGGCTCCATTCAGCAGATGCTGCGGCGGGGGAATGACCACGAAAACACGGAGGCACCCACAGATAGAGATAAAGAGAGAGGAGAGGGAGAAACGAGACGAGACGAAACGAAACAAAGACGAAACGAGACAATCGATGATGAGGGGAGACATTTGATGGCGATGTGGGGGGTGGGCGGACCGCCACTCACCTGCTCACTGTTGGCGCTTAGCTCCTGGCGCGCCTTCTGCTGGCGGTACCGTTGCTGCAGAATGGCCATACGGTCCAGCGTGGCGCTGGCCTTGCTCTTAATCTTCTCCAGCTGCACTGAAGGCGGCCGTTGGATGCCATCAAACACGGACTTTGGGGTTCCTGACCTCGAGGATCCTCCCGCCTCGCTGCGCGGCGGCTCTGGCAGCGGGCGGTTGTTCATCTGATGATGTGTTGTTGCAGGAGGGGGTGGTGGGGTGACTCCACCCCCTAGTTGTCCTCGCCAGCCGCCCAGAGATTTGTGCGAGGGCGTGGGCGAGGGCGGCGGCAGCATCTGGAAAAAAATCGGGTTGGGTGCCTTGTCGGTTTGCTATTTAAAGAGTTTTCATAGAGACTTTGTGGTTCTCTGGTTTCTAGTTTTTTTTTGTTGGGAAGGCATTTAGGATTTTGTTTATTCAAGCATTCAAATCGAATTTTACAAACTTGGTACTATGAGTAACCTATGTCGGAGCTGGCTTATGGGTCTAGGAAATCGTGCAGTGGCGTACCTGATCCTTGCGGCCCAGGAACGGGGTCAGCAGACCACGTTTGCTACGACGCGGTGGCGCCACTGGCGGAGGAGCTCCTCCTCCCGCCTGCGCCTTGGGAGGAATGGGCGGAGTGCCCTGCTCGACGGCCTGAAAGAAGGTGATACACTAAAGGGTAATAGATTTATGGAGAATCCTTACCTTTCGCATGTGCTGTTTGCGCTTGGGATGCTTGTGGAACATGTCATCGCAGGAGGCGCAGAAGATCTGGCCAGCGCACTCCGAACAGGTCACCCAGGGGTTCTGGGAGCCGCAAAGGGTGCACTTTAGCTTGTTGTCTGGAAGATGAATTCAATATTATCAATACATACATATTTATATGTTTATAAATCACCTGGTGTCTTGGTCCTGATCACTGTGGTCTTCATCGGTTCATTGGAGTACTGTTGCTGGTTGGAGAATTCAATGATTTCGTAATCTGGCTCGGGAGTATTTTTCGCTTTGGGAGGCAAGGCCGGGGCCTTTGCCGGTCCACCCGCCACACCATTTGGCGGCGTGGGTGGCGGTTTAGGTCCAATACGATCATTCGCCTCGTTCTAAAAGTGAATTTTTCTAAAAATCAATAACTTCTGGTAGTAAGAGATCTTCTTATTTACCACCCAGTTGGGCATGTTTCGAACATTCTTGCTGAGCAACTGTGGGGTCGTCATCTTTGTCGAATGGGTTGTCAGGAAACTGCCGGTTCGTTCTCTTCTAGCTTGTCTTCTTATTTAATCTAAATTTTAAATAGAAGTGCAGGTAGTATCCTTTTTATCAAGTGAAGCCTTTTTAAATTAAAAATTCAAATATGTATTCTTTTGTTTATTCTTAAATATCGCATAATAAGCAAATTTCCGCTCATTAACAAGGCACTTCAAACGACTTCATATTCCATTAAGAGAACTGCCAAAAATGTGATATATAAATATGATTATTTTTAGCTGGCTCACCCAATTTCTGCCAGAGGCACAGTCCTAGGAGGCAACTTTTTCGAAAATGCAATTTTCGGGGATTTTGTGCGCAACACTAAACGCAGCCAGAGTTCGATCAAGAATAAACTTGCTAAATTTAGGCTAAAATATTTCTCTGTGCAGCGAACACAGAATTCAAAAAGTTTTTGGCAAAACATTTCGGGCTTGTTTATTTATGAAATGATGCGAAAATGCGAAAGAGGGAAATGTTGTTAGTGACTCAATCGGCGTACGCTGTCAACGCGGCTAAGTGGCTGAGATATTGGGAGACTCTGAGAGAAGAATTCACGAGAAGAATGAGAGAAAGAGTTAATTATAAAATTAATTAAGTTTTTTTTTTATTTTTTAAGAGGGAAGGAAACTATTTTCTGTTGTAATAAAGAGTAAAGAACATTTGAGAAAATTGAAAGCAAAGAGACTATTTTAATTTAAGGTAAGAGAATAGGTAGAAAATTAAGAAACTTGTATGTACATATTTTTTAATGACGCAGGTGGGTATGAAAAATAATATATTAAAAGTGTCCGGTCTAATTGATGCTGTTCTACAATTCTTAAGTTTAGACAGGCATAAGGAAAATATTTAAAAATGAAAATAGTTTCTGTATGATGTTATTGCCAGTCTACAATATTCTGTACTTAGTTTACGACTGCAATTTTTAATAGATTTAAAAACGAAATCTTTATCCAAAAATATGTACATATAAGAATTTTAAGTTCATTTTACAATATTTTTTATAATGATGTTTCTCTAGACTTGGCATTACTGGCAGAACGCCTACCCCAAATACTTCTCAAGCATTGCGTATACGCAACGTTGTCTCTAAAGTCCCACACCGCCATGTTTCTCGCACTATTTTTGAAAACTTCTGCAGCCTGTCCGTAGTTTTTTTGGGTCAAAAATATGTCACACAGTGAGACCATATTCAATAAAGCCGCCTGCAGTGGTTTGATGAGCTCGGGCTTGTCGACTCTCCCGCCTCTCCCTAGTATCCACCTCCACGGGCATCTCCGCCCGGCATCTTTGAGATACAAATGCCCTGGGAGGCAGCCACCGAATCGAACGCAACGCCAACTCACACACACACCGACACACAACCTTACACACGCACTCACACAATGAGGGAAAAGTTTTTATTTTTATGGGAGAACGGTGGGCAACTATTTTTAAACATTTCTTTGGCTTGCCTATATTTGCGTTTTTATGCACAATTATTTTACTTTCTTCTTGGCAGATTAACGATAAAAAAAATATGAAAATTAGCATGTTTATCTTTTCATTATTCATCGAAAGTATACGAAATGCCTTGAACTTTCGCGTGGAACGTTCTGTGGTTAAAATTAGACCAGTTTTATATTTAGCCCACTTTGGCTACACTTCACTTCACTTCGATTTAATTGGCATTTCCATTTGTTATTGTTTCGACTCGGATCGATGGGTGCTTGGATCGATGGATCGATCGAATAGTGGAGAGATCACTTACATAATTCGTTTTCACTTGACGCGTCGTGCCGCACTCAAAACTGCCACTGCCAGCTGGTAGCACATGAATATATATAAGGGTATATATATATATATTTCTAATGTCTAGCCACGGCGCGACATGAATATTCTGCTACGGTCTCGTTCGGCGATCGTCTCCTAGCAAACTGAAATCTCTATTGGATTCTAAACAGCATTTTTACTGCAATCTTCTCTAGTCTCTAGCTTCTAGTCCACAGACCCCGGTCCCCAGTCCCAGCCGTTTTCGTCGTCGAGTAGGAAGAAGTCAACGCAGAACTGAATTCTCATCTTGTCTGGTTTTCCTATCATTTCCTCATATCCCCGCCTGGTGTCTCTTCACTCAACTATTTTCAGTATTTTCGCGTTGTTTTATAAATACAACGCAACATCGTATTCGATCTTTATAAAAACACTGACTGCCCGACCACGTCGCGTGTATGAATAACATCAATTTTTCACCATTTCCTTCGTATATATTCTTTTTGTTGTTAAACATTTTGCAAATCGTACGGATTGTCTCTATAAGTTATTACTTGATTTTGCAGAAAGCATTTTTCGACTTGTGAATGAAATTTAATTGTAAAAATGTGACATATCAAACACATAAAGTACCAGTACTTGTTTCTTCAAATTTTAAATACTTTTTAGTGGAAAATATAATACATTTATGACCAAAACTGCTTGATTTATTCTTAAATAACTCGATTTCTGAAAGTCATTCTTTCAAAAACCCATCTGACTTATGAATACACAGTAAATGGCTTCCAAGGATTTGTGGAAATCGTTTATCGGGGAACACCTCATTAATAAGGTAGGTTTCAACCTGCTTTAAACCAAGAAGCCCTAACAAATTTATAATCAATTTTTCGCAAACAAATGAGTAACAATAGAAAAAATGTAAACAACAATAAAAGTATCGCCACGCACCACCTGCTGGCCGTTGAAAGTGCAAATCAAAAAGCAATTTCTATAGATACAATACATATTTTTGGCATAACGGGCATTATGGCAATAAGGACTCCCCACAGCGTTCGATAATTCTGTTCTAAATATAAATTCAATGCATAATAAATTGGCAATGACAATGGCAAAGTTCCATAATTGTGGGCACGCACATTTTCTAATCGGCCCCCCGCCGCCGGCCACCCACCTTGTGTCCTTGGAGGTCCTGCCCCGTGCAGCAGATTTCCCTGTTGACGCAAGCCGATGGCTGCTTTGCTCTCGCAATCAGTCAGCTGTTTGCCAGCTGAGCGTAAACACTCTGCATGCCGGCATTTTCCTCTCTCCGGCTGTGGCGCTTTGGAAAAACTTTCTGAGAGAGAAACGGAAATGAAGGTATGTAGAATACGTGTCAAAATGGCGGGAAAAGCTTTTACATGGGGAATGTATGTCACAAGAATGTAGATATTAAAAATGCAACGTTTTGACTATTTTTTCAATATGATATTTTAAGATAAATATATATTAGTGCCAGTTAGTATGCGCCAGATTTGATATTACGTATACGCCTCATAATCCCACATTACAACCTTAAAAATTCAAGCAGCTTGGATTTTGTTAATAAATTATGATGTTATACCAAAGAAAATTGTAAATTTTAAGAAATAATGACCGATAATATAATTCATCAATGCACTTTAAATATTAATTCCTATTAAAAAACCTAGTCAAGACCGTTCATAAATAAAGTGCTTTCGAGCCGATACCCACCGATACAAGGTGGCAACAAATGGTAGCGGAACTCGGCTGTTGGCCAGCAGGTTGCGGCTGCATTCGAGCAACGTCGGTTGCAAGCTATGGACGCGGGTGGAAAAGCTGTGGAAAATACTCTACTTACCCCAAGCCTCGCGCCACAACGTTGCGTGCGAAAAAGGGGCGTGTGCGTGTCGTTGCCGCAGCCTGTGTGTATGTGTGTGAGATCGGAAAATGTAATTCCCCAATATAGCTCTGAGGGAGTTCATGCAAAGTACTTAAAGTCAAAGAAGTGCCTTTATAATTTAGCGTTTTCCTGTCATTACTTTCTGCAATATTAGTTTAGACCTTAAACAGTCGAAAAGACAAGGTACCTTTGAAAAAAAAAAAACTTAAAGAAGTGCAAGTAATGAAAATTTATAATTAGCTAAGGAATTACATAAAATAATATCTCCCAAGTTCCATGGACTAGCATTTGGATTAACAACTCCTCGAATTTAAAACAATAGCAGCGAAATATACGCTGCGTTGGACATGAAATGCGCCAAAAAAATGCTGCAGCCAAGTACGAAGTTTACCTTCACCCGATGTGTGTGACATGCAGGCATACGAAAAATCGATACTGGAATCCACAGCTGAAGCATCAGCAGTTGCAGTGAGGTCCGCCCGGGCCCTCTAACCTAGCCATTGAAGCTACGCAAGACTGCTGACCAAAGAGAAGGTCGACTAAGCCCGGTAACCTGTATTAGTAGCCGTATCTGAATTGAGTTTGACATAACCGAAGGCCGACATGGTGGATGCAAAGCCACAGCCACCCCCAGCGGGAATGGTGCCGGGAACGCCTCCGGCTGGCTTCGCCGGCGAGCGATCGAAAATTAAATTGTTCATGGAACGGACACCCAGCATCGGGGCTCTCAAGTCCAAGTTCCTCACAGTGCTGGGAAACAGCAATGAGCTCCTCAACGGAATATCAAATAAGGTAAGCGAACTGGGGCAGGCAGCGTGAGTCACGTGGGTTATAGTATTATTTTGAACGTTTTTAGAAAATATGAAGCAACTATTAGCTGCTTGAACTTCCCTCAAAAGGAAAGCTAATATGGTAGAAAATAATGTTTAACCCTCAGCATAAATCTATATTTATTTAATCTCTAGTAACTTATGACATAAACCATAAACCTGACATAAAAGATGCAACTTTATGGACCATTAGCCAGCCAAAGAATAAAAATGCAGTTATCCCTGACCTGACCTATTGGCAATCGTTCACGTGCAGAGAGTACATCTCTAGGCCTGAGCTGTGATAGCCTTGGTAATGAACGGGACAAGAGGTGATTCGAATGGGGGTGTCGGTCTGCGAGATTGTGTGTGGGTACTGTCTATGCTGCAAAAGCAACTGACACTTTGATAGTTTTGTTGTGCTGTTTGTTCTTGTTGTTTCCGCTTTGCCGCTGCACTCGTTTGACCTTCACTTTGAGGCCGCAATCTGCTTTCGGGAGTGGGGGGGGCGACTCAGTGGGCTGGAACTGGGTGGCGTATTCTCAGCTGTTTTCTTTGTACTTGACTTTCTCTCACTCTGAGCGCATCGTCCTTGATTAAAATTAGTTATATATACACCAAATTGAAAGGAAAGGGAATCGAGTGTAAGACTGAGTTTGTTTAGCCTTGTTTGGTAACGATTTTGGCAAGAATACCAATGAAGGCAATAAAAGGGCAAGAAAACTCATAATATAATTAAAAATGGATAGATCTTTAGATTAAAGAGGTAATTCTTTGGAACACTTATCTTAATCATAGAGTACTTACATTTACTACTTAGCCAAACTTTCAAAAATCCACATAAACAGAAACACGTTTAGTCTTTCCCACAGAACCCAATGATTGATTTCTTGATTAAATGTATTTCCTACTTCATATACTTACAGTTGACCCTGAGCAGTAGCAGCAGTGACTCTGATTATTGCGACGACGACGAGGATATTCCCAAGTGTGAGTCTCCATAGAATACGTTTTAATAAATCTTAATGGACTAGATTAAATAATTTTTCAGTTGACGAGAGCATTGATTACACTAAAATCGACTTTGAAGGACGTCGTGTTAAGGCTCGACGGGCTCACGAAGAAATTATATCAGGACGATATCGCCAGCCTAACTTAGCACCAAGTAAGTGGTCAATTTTGAGACATTAAATCCATCTAATGACCTTTTCTCAAATGTATATTTTTAATCCTATTCTAAGGACCTCGTCTGGAACCATCTCGTGGTCGCAACCATGCGAACAGCAAACAAGGTGGCCCGGCCCGCTCCAGTTCTGGATCCTCGAGCAGCTCTGGCAGCAGTACTGACGAAAGTAGCTCCTTGTCCTTACCAGATCATCTGGCGGCTCGTTCCCATGACGTGAGCAGCACCACGCGCTCCGACTCCTTGGAGTCACGGCATTCCGGCGGATACGAACGTGCTCGGGCTATTGCCGGAGCAAGGCGCAGCGAACTGGACATGCAAAAGGACATGCAGCGCATTGGAGAGCTTGGCGAGCCAGCTCCACCCCACATCGATGTCCAGCCACCCACAGAGGGCGGTGGTCAGTTTGGATCGACGCCGGGACGTCAGCAGTGGGGTGGCGGAGGGGCAGGCGGCAGCAATTCCATGCGTGTGCCGCCGCGCAGCCGCACTTCCAACAGCAGCACGCTGACAAGCCTTCGTGATGAGCCGGACCAGATGCTGGCCAGCCCCAGCATGGAGTCCACTGATTGGCGGCACTTCATCCGCTCCGAGTCACAGAACTCGGTGCCGTCGTGGGCGTCCTCCATTAGCCTGGACTGTCGGGCGGGCGAAGAGCCCGTAAAGGAGTTCATGAAGCATTTCACCGCTCTGCTCTTTGGCGGACCAACCGGCGTCATCAACCTGGAACTAAAGTCGGAGTTTGGGGTGCTGCTGCGCCTGGAGATCGGCCGGCTGTGGTTCACCCGTTTTCTTACAGAACAGCGACACAAATCCAAGAGGCTGGACTCTGTCACTTTTGGTGGCCTGGCCCAGTACTTCGCCCTGGCACTGTTTGAGTGCGGCGAATGCGAAGACTATGGACCTGCGGGGGTGTTGATGAACCTCTGCTTCCTCTTTTACCATGAGATCGAGGTCCCTGGCTGCGATCCCTACCGAGAGTACCTATTCATCTCGCTGCGGCAGCAACCCATCTGGCAGCAGTCGCGATTCTGGAACGCCATCTTCCTGGAGAGTCTGCAGGCGGAGCGGGAGCACCGCATAAGTGGTCAGCTAAGGCGCCAGCAGCGACGGCAACAGAGGCAGCAGCAAAAGCAGGCCTCCGGAGTAGGCGCAGGAGGAGGAGGCTCAGTCACGGATAAATCGCTACGCAAACAGGGAGGCGACTCGTCGTCTAGTTCCTCGCACCAAGCGGTACAATCGGCGGCTCCGACGGGCACCGGCTCCGCATCCGCAAACCGGAGACAGAGCAAGAATAGTTTAGGTCAGCCTCAGACTGGCAAGGAGTTGGAGGACATCGCATTTCGACAGCTAGGGTGAGAGGATAGAATTTTCATTGAAATCTTAAATATTTAAATTTATTAAATTATTATTTATACAAATTTCAGGGCCTTAACATGCAACATGCATTCGCTGGGCACTTCCCAAGATATATGCCTCGACTTTCTTAAAAAACACATCGTGGCACTTAACCTGTCCAAAGGTAATGGAAGTCTTTCAATTTCTTAACAGCTTTAATTTCATTTGAATTTCTTTCAGATAAAGCCAAACTCATTCGAGACAATATATATCGCATGTACCACGAGACACAACTTTGGGGCGCCCGACACGGCTGAGGTGAAACTCAAGGACCTAAATCATTGTGCCATTATCCTAAAAGTTTTACCTATTTCACAGCAACATCAAAATTGCAGTACCTAACGAAAAAGAGTTTCAATCTTCGTCTCAACTAAAGCTAAACTTTCGTCTTAAGTCAGCAGACAAACTCCAAACTAATCCTAACTAAACGTAGTAGATCAAAAAATTTTTATCTGAAATCCGAAGTTTTTACTCGCGTTGTTAAAATCGTAAAAATATTCTATAAAGTATTTGGTATTCTTGTAACTGGGCTAATTTTCAGGTGTACATACAGATATTTTGTACAAAGACGAAAATGTCTTTCCATAACCTTGGACAGTAAATAAATCTATTTACGTCCACTCCAGCATCATATTAAATATGAATATTCCATTTAAGTATTACCAAAATATAATTTCTTCATTCGGCTTTGAACCAATGCCACTTGCAAGAATGCCAATGCTTCAAAAGGTACCATAAAATCTTAAACAATACTGAGATGTACATGGGTGTATATGTATCTGTAAATTGTGATAATTATATTTTGTGATTACTTTATATAGACCTAAATATTTATGTGTACTGACATTAAAAATGAAAGTAACTAAAATATCGCAGTTTCGAATCGTTACAAATCAATACGAATAAATACGCAACATTCTATTTATAGTGTAAGGTATAATATTTCACAATCGTTTAATAAATTTGGATTAATAAATATTAAACTATGAACCCTTTTCCTAAACGGCTTTCTTTAATATTAAAAAATTTTCATAAGCACTAAGCAGAAAAAAAATTCTTTGATAAAAAAATATTTTTTTAAATATTATTTTGTCACATCGTGCTTAAGATCATATTTCCGACATACGGAGAGTATGGGATCATATTTACAATAGGAGATGTAGGAAAAAATTTAAGACAACTTATGCGTAATATTTGGGAATCACTCACTCAGTGCCTCATTATATTTAAGAAAAATTTTCATAACTCTGATAAATCTTTTTAATTTTATACCTTGCCGATCTTAGATCCTAAAGTTTTGATGCAGATTTAAGCCAATATGTTTCCTGATTAGTAAATGGTAATCCTTTTCCAAATGCGATTAAAAACAACTGAAATATGTGCTAGGAAGCATCTCAAAAGTAACCATTTTGGCCATCCTGTTCTTAGCTTGGTCAACAAGCTTTTCTGGCGGGATTTTTTTCAGGAAAATATCCATAACGACCAAAAATGTTATTCCCCGATTTTTATGATATTTTAATGCAGAATAAAGCCTTTTAGTGCACTGATTCGTAAATAGAAGTTCTTTCCTTTTTGCGATAGGAAATGCTGGCCAATATGGCCTAAAAAATGCCTCAATAGGCTGAATTTTAGCCTCCCTGTCTGAGGTAGGTCAATTAGGCTCTATACGTATCTTTTAGACTTGATATTTTAATGCGAATTCAAAGCGAATGAAGACACGATTCGTTAAAGGTATTGCCTTCTCATAGCCGATAAGAAGTGGCTAAGAGATTGATTCAAATGTGCCCCGAAGATACTTTGCCAATAAAATCACAGTTTATACTTAAAATCAGTTTTATTTACTTATTCTACGATGTATCTGAACCATGCAATGCTGAATGTGAAGCCGTTGGCCAAGACTCAAAACAACCATCGTAATAGATAACTTATAATTTTATTGCCTAAATTGGTTTCCAATGGTTTCAAAATTTTGAAATGCCGTGCTACCAGAAGTTGCCACCTTCATTCCTCCTTCGGTCCTTTTGACAGAGTTATCTTCCTTGGATTCCTGACTTGCACTGGCTTCTATTGGGATTAAACTGAAGGACATTGCTTGCTCAACATGTCCCGTCGATTTCACACCATTTTGGTTAGGACATGGCACAGAAGCATTGACATCGCTCAACTAAGAGTCATTAGAAGCCACCTGGGAAAGATAACAATAAGCACGGATGAGTGGGTCAGGAACCGCACCTACTTACTCGGGAATAGCAAAGGGGAGAAATATGGAGAAATAACTTCACAAGCAGATCCACGGATGTGACCCTAGCAACAGCATTTCGGTGGGGTGTTGTAACAGTGGGCTTTGCAAGGGGCACACCACACACAAGGTGCGTTCTCCTTGTCCACGAGGTAGCGCTTGGGGCAGAAGCCTTGGGAGGAACGGAAATCAAGTATCAAATCGGGCTGATCTTCCCTCATTATTATGGAACTGCTGTGACCTGCACAGCCACGTACGTGCTCTCTGAACCCAACTTACTGCTCTTTAATTGAACGAAGAAAGGAATCTGGACGAAGGGCTGGGAGAGGACGGGTAGGCACCTTCCCGGATCGGATCGGACAACTCACATGGATAAGTGGCTGGTGTGTTTTAGTAGTTCAACACATGGGGATCGGGGATTCCGTCCTCGGACAAGGGCGGGCAGCACATGCCTCGGACAAGGGAGAACGGAATGGGCGACGGAGCACCGCAGGGCAGACTGTGCAGGCCACAGCAGGGCACGTTATTACAGGTTCCGCAGCAGGCAGGAGCACAGCAAGGTTGGCAAGGCATCTTGAAATTTTATTTTTGAATTTAGAAATTTAGAATTTGGAATTTAGAATTTGGAGAGCCGAAACGATTGGTCCGAGAGCTGGGAATAGAATGAGGATAGCTCGTCCGGCTCGGGCCTCGTTAAGTTAAACGTCAGATTCCGTTTGATTGAAATCTCAAGGCCAATTGTATGAATTTTATATTCAGTCACTAGATTATAAAATTCAAATTAATAAAATAAGGAAATAACTACCGTAAGTTAATAGCAATAACCTGTGACAGCCCACCAATGAGACCCCAAATGGCAACCGACGAAGTATCTTATAAACAATGGCGGATTTACAGGTGGGCAAAGGCGCGCTTGCCCACTGGGCCCCCCCGACGAAAGGCTTTCAGGGCCCCTCGCGCTGAAAGTTACACCTTCGATTTCTTTTCCACAAATCTGCATCAAAATCTGGGAACAAAATTTTTTTAAGATTTTTTGCCAAATTTTCTGGGCTGTCCCCTTCAAAATGTGCAGAATGCATGGGGAGCCCCATATGACCCACTGCGAAGGCCATATCTTAGGAAATATTCATCCGATTCTTGAACGGAATACCTTAAACGATTTGTGGATCGATTCTCCATAAATCTGCATCAAAATCTGGGAACAAAATATTTTTAAGATTTTTTGTCAAATTTTCTGGGCTGTCCCCTTCAAAATGTGCAGAATGCATGGGGAGCCCCATATGACCCACGGCGAAGGCCATATCTTAGGAAATATTCATCCGATTCTTGAACAGAATACCTTAAACGATTTGTGGATCGATTCTCCATAAATCTGCATCAAAATCTGGAAACAAAATATTTTTAAGATTATTTGTCAAATTTTCTGGGCTGTCCCCTCCAAAATGTGCAGAATGCATTGGGAGCCCCATATGACCCACTGCAAAGGCCATATCTTAGGAAATATTCATCCGATTCTTGAAAGGAATACCTTAAACGATTTGTGGATCGATTCTCCATAAATCTGCATCAAAATCTGGAAACAAAATATTTTTAAGATTTTTTGTCAAATTTTCTGGGCTGTCCCCTTCAAAATGTGCAAAATGCATGGGGAGCCCCATATGACCCACTGCGAAGGCCATATCTTAGGAAATATTCATCCGATTCTTGAACGGAATACCTTAAACGATTTGTGGATCGATTCTCCATAAATCTGCATCAAAATCTGGGAACAAAATATTTTTAAGATTTTTTGTCAAATTTTCTGGGCTGTCCCTTTCAAAATGTGCAGAATGCATGGGGAGCCCCATATGACCCACGGCGAAGGCCATATCTTAGGAAATATTCATCCGATTCTTGAACAGAATACCTTAAACGATTTGTGGATCGATTCTCCATAAATCTGCATCAAAATCTGGAAACAAAATATTTTTAAGATTATTTGTCAAATTTTCTGGGCTGTCCCCTCCAAAATGTGCAGAATGCATTGGGAGCCCCATATGACCCACTGCAAAGGCCATATCTTAGGAAATATTCATCCGATTCTTGAAAGGAATACCTTAAACGATTTGTGGATCGATTCTCCATAAATCTGCATCAAAATCTGGAAACAAAATATTTTTAAGATTTTTTGTCAAATTTTCTGGGCTGTCCCCTTCAAAATGTGCAAAATGCATGGGGAGCCCCATATGACCCACTGCGAAGGCCATATCTTAGGAAATATTCATCCGATTCTTGAACGGAATACCTTAAACGATTTGTGGATCGATTCTCCATAAATCTGCATCAAAATCTGGGAACAAAATATTTTTAAGATTTGTTGTCAAATTTTCTGGGCTGTCCCCTTCAAAATGTGCAGAATGCATGGGGAGCCCCATATGACCCACGGCGAAGGCCATATCTTAGGAAATATTCATCCGATTCTTGAACAGAATACCTTAAACGATTTGTGGATCGATTCTCCATAAATCTGCATCAAAATCTGGAAACAAAATATTTTTAAGATTATTTGTCAAATTTTCTGGGCTGTCCCCTCCAAAATGTGCAGAATGCATTGGGAGCCCCATATGACCCACTGCAAAGGCCATATCTTAGGAAATATTCATCCGATTCTTGAAAGGAATACCTTAAACGATTTGTGGATCGATTCTCCATAAATCTGCATCAAAATCTGGAAACAAAATATTTTTAAGATTTTTTGTCAAATTTTCTGGGCTGTCCCCTTCAAAATGTGCAAAATGCATGGGGAGCCCCATATGACCCACTGCGAAGGCCATATCTTAGGAAATATTCATCCGATTCTTGAACGGAATACCTTAAACGATTTGTGGATCGATTCTCCATAAATCTGCATCAAAATCTGGGAACAAAATATTTTTAAGATTTGTTGTCAAATTTTCTGGGCTGTCCCCTTCAAAATGTGCAGAATGCATGGGGAGCCCCATATGACCCACGGCGAAGGCCATATCTTAGGAAATATTCATCCGATTCTTGAACAGAATACCTTAAACGATTTGTGGATCGATTCTCCATAAATCTTCATCAAAATCTGGAAACAAAATATTTTTAAGATTTGTTGTCAAATTTTCTGGGCTGTACCCTTCAAAATACCCTTCAATGTACCCTGAAAAAATTTTGCCCACGGGGCCTTTTTCCTTAAATCCGCCACTGCTTATAAATATTAACTTTAGACGGGATCTTGATGTGAAATTGGTTTTGGGGATATTTTCTTCATTTCCGAAAATAAAATTCATTGGAAGGGTGGTTTTATTAATCAAACATTTAATCAAACAATCCATTCAAGAATCTACCTTTTTCTTGTATAAAATTAATATTTTTTTTTTAGACTTAAAAATAATTTAAGAAAACACAAAAATTTTAAAGAAGTTTTCCATAATTTATTTTCCAAAAACTTTTCCAGATATATATAAACAATTCCATGCCAAGCTGCTTTGATATTTCTAAATATTTCCAGGATTCCTCCAGTTAACACCTTCACCACTTCGTTGTTCTTCGAAGAATCTTCGTATCTTCTTAGATTCGCTGAATTGAACTGCCTCCAATTTGGGTTAAACTGCAGGACAATTGTATGCTCCAAGTGCCACATCCATATCACAGTACCTCAGCAAGGACATGGCACGTAAGCACAGACACCGATCGACTACCCGTTCCATTTAGAAGCCACCTATGGAAGAGAACCATGAGTCATGGGGTCTTCAACTGGCTTCCCAGACAAGTTCGGAACAACTTACATGGATAAGTGACGGGTGTGTTGTAGTAGTTCCACACACGGGGATCGGGAATGCCGCCCTCGGGCAACGGAGGGCAGCACATGCCTGGCGCAGGGGAGCACGGAATGGGAGAAGGAGCACCGCAGGGCGGACTGTGCGGGCCACAGCAGGGCACGTTATTACAGGGGTAACAGCAGGCAGGACCACAGCAAGGTTGGCAGCAAGGCATTTTGAAATTTTATTTTGAATTTTGAAATTTAGAATTTAGAATTTAGAGAGCCGAAACGATTGGTCCGAGAGTTGGGAATAGAATGAGGATAGCTCGTCCGGTCCGGTTCTCGTTAAGTTGAAACGTCAGATTCGTTTTCAATGGGATCCCAAGGCCTACCAAGTAAGGGACGGAAAGCCATGTTGACGAGGCTTAGAACATGGTGGCCAACTACTTACATTTGAGATACTTTAAAGGCCAAATTTTAGTTATTTTGTATCAGATTTATAAAAGGATTACCATTAATTGGGGAAATCCTTGGCTTCAATCTCCCTTAAAATATCATTTTAAGGTTTCATTGAGTTTATGGCGTACACGTATTCTTCTCGAAGATCAAATATTAGGAAGGTATACCACTCACCAATCGGATAAAAATTATCGGTACTAAAGCTATATCCCTGGAATAAAAGGACAAAGAGGGAACCTCGATGGCCAAATTAAAATAAGGTGACGAAAGTCAAAGCCAAAAAGTCAAAAACATAAAAGAATACTATACATAAACTAGGCCTTAAATTGCATTCAATCTGGACGAAAATATAAAGAAAATTGAAAAAGAAACATTGAAAATTTTCACAAATCTTGTCATATTTTCATGTATGTAAGTATCATGACGCTAATCGAAACTGAAAAAGTTATCTCCTCTTTTTATTTTCAAATCTAGTGATCCGATAAAATGCATACAGTTGGCCATGAATTTCGGATCAAACCGAATCTGAGGTTTCATCTGAACAAGGCACGAACGTTACGAGCTATCCTCATTCTATTCCCAACTCTCGGACCAATCGTTTCGGCTCTCTAAATTCTAAATTCTAAATTTCTAAATTCAAAAATAAAATTTCAAAATGCCTTGCTGCCAACCCTGCTGTGGTCCTGCCTGCTGTTACCCCTGTAATAACGTGCCCTGCTGTGGCCCGCACAGTCCGCCCTGCGGTGCTCCTTCTCCCATTCCGTGCTCCCCTGCGCCAGGCATGTGCTGCCCTCCGTTGCCCGAGGGCGGCATTCCCGATCCCCGTGTGTGGAACTACTACAACACACCCGTCACTTATCCATGTAAGTTGTTCCGAACTTGTCTGGGAAGCCAGTTGAAGACCCCATGACTCATGGTTCTCTTCCACAGGTGGCTTCTAAATGGATCAGGCAGTCCATCGGTGTCTGTGCTTCCGTGCCATGTCCTTGTTGAGATAGTGTGATACGGATGTGGCACTTGGAGCATACAATTGTCCTGCAGTTTAAGCCAGCGAATCTAAAAAGATACGAATATTCTTTCCTGAGAATCTTTACTGGGATTTGACAACGAAGTGGTGAAGGTGTTAACTGGAGGAATCCTGGAAATATTTGAAAATATCAAAGCAGCTTGGCATGGAATTGTTTAAATATATCTGGAAAAGTTTTTGGCAAATAAATTATGGAAAACTTCTTTAAATTTTTTGTGTTTTCTTGAATTATTTTTAAATCTAGAAAAAAAATATTAATTTTATACAAGAAAAAGGTAGGTTCTTGAATGGATTGTTTGATTAAATGTTTGATTAATAAATGAATTTTATTTTCGGAAATGAAGAAAATATCCCCAAAACCAATTTCCAACCAAAACCAACCAAAACCAAAACCATGAAGATCCCGTCTAAAGTTAATATTTATATGATACTTCATCGGTGGCTATTTGGGGTGTCATTGGTGGGCTGTCACATCGCTATCGCTATTAACTTACGGTAGTTATTTCCTTATTTTATTAATTTGAATTTTATAATCTAGTGACTGAATATAAAATTCATACAGTTGGCCTTGAGATTTCAATCAAACGGAATCTGACGTTTAACTTAACGAGGCCCGAGCCGGACGAGCTATCCTCATTCTATTCCCAACTCTCGGACCAATCGTTTCGGCTCTCCAAATTCTAAATTCCAAATTCTAAATTTATAAATTCTAAAATAACATTTAAAGATGCCTTGCCAACCTTGCTGTGCTCCTGCCTGCTGCGGAACCTGTAATAACGTGCCCTGCTGTGGCCTGCACAGTCTGCCCTGCGGTGCTCCGTCTCCCATTCCGTGCTCCTCCGCGCCAGGCGTGTGCTGTCCGCCGTTGTCCGAGGGCGGGATCCCCGAATCCCATGTGTTGAACTACTAAAACACACCAGCCACTTATCCATGTGAGTTGTCCGATCCGATCCGGGAAGGTGCCTACCCGTCCTCTCCCAGCCCTTCGTCCAGATTCCTTTCTTCGTTCAATTAAAGAGCAGTAAGTTGGGTTCAGAGAGCACGTACGTGGCTGTGCAGGTCACAGCAGTTCCATAATAATGAGGGAAGATCAGCCCGATTTGATACTTGATTTCCGTTCCTCCCAAGGCTTCTGCCCTAAGCGCTACCTCGTGGACAAGGAGAACGCACCTTGCGTGTGGTGTGCCCCTTGCAAGGCACACTGTTACAACACCCCACCGAAATGCTGTTGCTAGGGTCACATCCGTAGATCTGCTTGTGAAGTTATATTTCCATATTTCTCCCCTTTGCAATTCCCGAGTAAGTAGGTGTGGTTCCTGACCCACTCATCCGTGCTTATTGTTATCTTTCCCAGGTGGCTTCTAATGACTCTTAGTTGAGCGATGTCAATGCTTCTGTGCCATGTCCTAACCAAAATGGTGTGAAATCGACGGGACATGTTGAGCAAGCAATGACCTTTAACTTAAGCCCAATAGAAGCAAGCGCAAGTCAGGAAATCCAAGGAAGATTTCTCTGTCAAAAGGACTGAAGGAGGAATGAAGGTGGCAACTTCTGGTAGCACGGCATTTCAAAATTTTAAAACCATTGGAAACCAATTTAGGCAATAAAATTATAAGTTATCTATTACGATGGTTGTTTTGAGTCTTGCCCATCTTCACATTCAGCATTGCATGGTTTTTGCTTTTATATGGATGCATGTCCATGGAGACACATAAACGAAGTCTGCATATTCGAATCCTGTGCATCTTTGGGGTTTTCCCTTATATGGCACACAAAGATGCCTATATCTTCCCCAATTCTCATCCTATTCACAAGCGGAGTACCTTAAACGATTTCTAGATCGAATCCCCACCATGCTGCATCGAAATCCTGCGACAAATTATTTTTAAGATTTTTTGACCATTTTTCGTGATGGGTTTTTTTGATGATTTTTTTTAAACCCCTTGAAAATGGGGTTTACGCTGTAGGCCACCTATCTTCTCCAATCCCAGCCCGAAGAGTTTATGCAAAGATTCAAGTCGACTGTTTGTATCGACAGTCGAAAAGTGTATAAAATCCACAAAAAGTAGTTTTTCGTTTATTTATTCAATTACTAAAGCAACAGAAAAGAAATAATTGGCTCATATTTATGTTACTTGCTAGTGTTATTCAAAAAAGTTTACAATTATTGATTATAAATATATTATATTTATTTCCATATTTCTTTCAATCATTGATATTTAGCTTTTCCGTAGTTTTCTGCTGAAACAGTTGCACTAAATTAAAGGCTCTCAATATTTTTCCAGATAGAAAAATAATAATCATAGGACTTTTTATTAAATAAACTTGCAGGATGTTCCCGTTTTGTATAAGATTAACATTTAAAATTTATTTATTTAGTTCTTTGTACAAATTGAACGATCCTAGGAAATGTGGAGAACACAAGGAATTTCGGGTGTGTTGTAAAATTAATTAATACAAACTAAATTCAACTGACAGAAACTAATGATCGTAATTACAAGGCTGTTTAATCAAATAAGATAAATATTAAAAATAACAACTTATGGCATTAGACAAGCCAAAAGCTATAACAACAGTTGCAGGTGGACGATTTAAACTTTGATTTCATGATTTTGTTAAACTTTACTCGTTCGTGTTGGGCCAGAATTTCGGATTCAATTGACACTCGGATAATTCCTCTCATATAAATATATACAATACTCTTGAAAACCTAAAGATACTAGCTCCATATACTCTCTTTATATGCAAATACGTGTATTTTTCTCGCGGCTATGTAAATGGTAGTTGGTCTGCGATGAGGCTGCCATATCCTCGTCTAGCATATGGCTAGTGTTTGTGGTGGCGATCACAAAGATTCCGACACGATCTCCAGGCATTTAATCCACGACAACCTGGAAGGTCACCGAGCCCATGCGATCGCGAGCGCTGCCGCTGTAGATGACGTTCTTGGCCCAAGCTCGGCACTCGATGTCCAGCATTTGACCCTTGGGCGGGGCGATAAACTGCACGGCGACCAAAGGACTCAGGTAGCCTGGCTGGTTCAGGAACGGGTAGTAGTAGTTGGGGAATCCCTGGGTGGGGAAGTATTTGATGTTCGCGAAGTTCTCCTTGTCCTTGCCCAAGTGTCCATTGCAGCTCACCCAGACTTGTTTGCGCTGAAAATTTTAAATTAAATAATTGGAAAGCTGTTAAGGAGGGTTAAAGATATCTTACCTCTTCGGGTTTCGTGGCGTTGATGTAGTTCTTCAGATCATCGGGCATGTCCTTTTGTGCTTCCTCGTACACCTGAGGCTCCCAACCATAGATCTTGTTCAGCTTGAGGAATATGCAGGGCTGGTTGGACTTGTAGCCATAGCTATTGGCCTTGGAGCAATCACCGAAAGTATCGATGTTCACGACGCACACATCGCTGGGATCGTTCTTTTGGCCAAAATTGCAGTGCTTCATGTCGCGGCCCTCAGTGTGGTTGTAGTCTAGTAAGAAATTATAATTAAGATGATTTTTTATTTCAAGAATAGAGAATGACTAGCTTACCCCGAAGGAAGTCATCAATCAACTCGATCCAGTAGTTGCTCTCGGCTGGCTTCTTGCTGTCGAACTCAATGACAGAGCCACGTTCAGTCTGCTCGCTGAGGGGACGGAATCCCAAGCCTGGATTGGTGCCTATCAGCGAGTCATGAAGCTTCCACTTGGGCTCAGTATCGCTGATGGTGGACAACAGTCCTTGCATGCAGATGGTGAACAGAGCCGCCAGGATGATGTAGAAAATGGTGTAGAACAACAAGAGCTGACCTGATAAAGGATTAAAGAAGGAAAAACTTAATAAAAATATTTATCGCCCTGCTACGATGTGATTCTTTCGAAAACTGGATAATGGGGCACCTAAGAATGGGGCCAGGGCTTATGCAATCCAAATGGACATGCAGATAATCGACCGCTTACGCCGACTGCAGTAAGTAATACAAAAAAACAACAAACAGAGTAAACAATCGGACCGGACCGGCATTTGTCTGTATTTCAATGTCATTACCATTGACGACTCAGCTAGAATCGGACGGATATGGACGCCTTGTGGGGTATCGACTGTTTGTCACTTTCGCTGCGGTCACTGGACACCGAGCATCGGTGCCGGACCCGGACCCGGACTTGACCAAGCCCCACAGTAATTGCATAAGTAAGCGACCACACCGACAAACCGAATTTGACAGCACACCCTAGAAACTGGAAAAGCAAACGAATTAACGACTGGCCATCGGAGCTCAAATTCCCAAACAAATTAATCGTATGAATGAATATCGAATACAATGGGCGCCACAATCCAGGGTACAGTAGGCCACAAAGGCAGCAAGAGGAAGTCGATCGACACTAGATTCTATTGATCTGTTAGATCATCTAGGGAAATCATTTATTTTAATCTAATTAGAAGAGTAACTGGGCCTTTGGGAAATGGAATTAAAACTTAGATAACTTTCTGGAAAGTTAGTTTCCTTTCAACTTTACTATTCCATCAATCAAACTGAAAATTCATGTCCATCAATAAAATATGTAGGCTCCGTCGAATCTATCAGCGAAAATCGATGACCATTGCAGTTGGCTGATAAAGGCCTTTCATATTTAAGTTTTCAATTGCGCATGAAACTTTGAAAGCCGGCCCGGGCGGCTTGTTGCTAAGTAAAAATGGAAAATAATTGTGCTCAAGTACAAGGAAATAAGTTTGGCAATGACCACAGCGCCAGGGACAGACATAGACACAGGCAGTGTGACGCCAGCCGCCAGCCAGGCTGACAGTTGTCCGTCCATGGTACCACCACCAACCACCTAGTCGCCCAATTACCACCACCACCACCAATCCGAGTCGTCATCCGCCTCGGCAAGGTGGGACAGGGCGGCAGACTATGGTGGCCTGTGGCGCGCTGGTAACCAATATCCGATGTATAATGAATTCTGCCCTACATGCTTACGATTACATGACGGCAGAGTCCCTAAACATTCTTATGTCTTCGCCGAGTGAGGCATTACACCAGTAGACTCTCTCTCTCATGAGTTTCTCAGTTGCTCCATTAATGCCTTGCCTCCTGAAATCGATAAGTCTACTCCACTCCAACGACTTGTGGACAGAAACTTGCAATTGACGATTACTGACATGTCCCTCACAGTGAGTGAGTAGTAAACAGACTTGAATCATGAATATATTCATCGCATTTGTTTGCATTTGTTGTGGGACAGATGGCATATAGATGACCGACCCATGGGGGTATTGCATTAGTCGCACTTGTTATTCATAAATTATTTCATAGAACATTTATGGTAGAAACTTCAAAAAAATGTGTTGAATATTGTGAGTATTTTTGAATGCCAAGTGATATTCATATTTTGACACATTTATGGGCGTTTTGCCTTGAAATATAAATAAGAAAAAATAAACTTGAAATAGACATGAGCGTCTGCCAGACATAGAGGTCAGCTACCCAGAAAAGATGAGAAATGAGAGAAATCTTTGGCAAGAAAGAACATTGCCAAGTCGAGAGTGCAGTCGAGAGGGCTCTGCTTGTGCCTCAGAGTTACTTAATACTTATATAAAAGTCAAATAAGATGTCGACGGGATGTGTATCAAGTTTATGCATAACAGTAACCGCTACTCAAGGCGGAAACTTATTTTATGTGGCATACCATACCCCCACCCATACCAGGCCCGGTCAATTGTGCAACCAGTTCCAGGGTGGTGCAACTGACCAAGTTTGAATAATAACACTTGACATTCGTGAAGGCAGGGAGGGAAGGCAGAGCAGTTTCCTTGGCTTATCCTTATCCCTTAGCCTTGCCTGTGCGTGGGACTGCTGGTGCGGTAAACAAACTTTAAGGGCCCGTGACCCATATAGAAAGGAACTGGCCGCTCCCATTCCACCTAGAGAGGCCCAACCCCCTGAAACTGTGGTAATGCTAGAAGCTTTGCATGACCAACGATTGATAGACCTGCTCCATGTGGCGCTTGTCGTCATCCAAGCGGGCCCACCAAGGCCAACCCAGTTAATAATTTAGTTACGTGCTGGACGCACATATGGCCAAGATTCAGGACACTTTTTCGCGGCTTCCGTGGCCACCAAAAACGCTAGTAATAGCTCCCGTCCTCTGCAAGGGGCTTCTTTAACACTTCTGGCTACAAATCGTGTAGTTGTGGGAAATCTGATAAGGACTTGCACATGTGCAGCAGGAACTCATTTGTTTAATGAACGGACAGGGAGCTTAATGCTGTTTTGATTAGAGCTCTTAAAAAAATAGATTAAAAATATGTATTTATATCAAAAAAGGATATTAGTTCTAAACCCAAGGGGTTCTACTAATGGAAATATTAATAGAAAACGTAAAGAAGAAGGCTTGATGATTTTATATAAATTCTTTTCCAGGATAAGCAACAACTATGACGCCATTAAGGAAAAGAAAATGAGAATAAGTATGCAACTTGTTGGACTCTGTCATCATTATATCCTCCCCCCAGATTCAGATCCAGTGGGTCACGTCACTGCCCCAACCTCCGTTCCCAATAAGCCATCCCGAATGAGAACGTCGTCCGTCTCTGTGGCGCCGTTTTTGTTTGTTGGGGCACGCCGCACCCTTTGTCAATGCGTCACCATCCCAGACACCACACACATCCCAGACATCCCACACACACCAACACCTACACTTGTATAGCCAGGATCCTTCTCTTTCCGTTTGGTGTATGCTTAGAGCCTATAGCATACTTTGCGGCATTTTAAGTGAATTAATTTCATGTGCTAACGGGAGATGGAGATGCCGTAGCCCTACCCCCAGTAAACATTAAAAACGTTTACTTTGCTGATTATTTTTGGACAAAATAGGTAAGCAATGGAATATACCTTTATATAGACTCTCCCAAAATATGCAAGATAGTTCAATATTTTGGGAAGGGCTTTTCTAGGAATCTTTATAGGCAACTTTTCTTTCCTATAAAAATATAGGCAGCTTACTATAGCTCACATATTTCACAGTTTGGATGGTCTAACTTAGTTCTAAATTAGCTCTAAATCTCTTAAAATATTTAAACTTTGCCAGAGTATTTCTGCCTTAAACCTTGACAGAATCAAAGCAAATTAATGCAACTTTAGGCGACTTAATTAAGTTGTGTGCATTTTATCACCGACTTTCTCAGTATCGTGACAATTAGTTAGCAGCACGTCAATATGTATATGTACATATAGTGGGGGGAGTGGCAGAGGCGATTAATGAGAAATGAGATGTAACCGGCAGAATGCGGTTCTAACCAGTTTCTGGTTGATTTACGTACTGGCTAGGCGGCCCAGTGCTTTCATTGCCGGTTTTGCTGTTTCCGATGTCATTGCGGTTGCACTGATACGATCGGAAAACAGAATTAACTTTATCAAGCCCCCAAAGTTCAAACTGCTTTTAGACATACATGATATTTAGCTATAGAGCTGTATTCCAGCGATCTAATTTTCTTTTACTCGTTTGTATGTAAATTCGAGGTAGAAAACACAAATGTGTAACAAAGAAAAAGTATTTCCAAAACAGAAATTAACAAAAACCCGCTGAACCGGTTCGACTAGAAGGTTCATCGCCGCGTAAAAAATATATAACAACAACAATCGACACAAAATTAAACAAGTTCTCATTGCGTTAATTAATGGAAATCAAATTATGATCAACCATGCAATGTTTTTGGACGGATTAAGGTTAGTCAATTACTTCATAAAATATACTAGGTACATAGGTTCAGAGCTTAATTTGATTTTTTTTCCTTTAAAAAATGATTGTAGATAATCGATTTGGCTTGACAGTTTTCCCTTGAGTTACAGTCCTCGCAGAACTGCACCCACGAGCAGGATTTAATGATACACATTAGAGCCAGCAGGGTCAGCAGGACATTTGTAGCTATATTCTCCATATACTACCTCATAAAGCTAAAATATATACATGTCCATAAACGTGTAGCAGGTGTGTCAGCAGAGAGTCAAGTTCTTTGGTCTAGAAATTAGCATAGAAACCTATTAGAGCCACCAATCGTAAGTTTCGTATTAATTTGGCAAACAAATTACACACCAATTTGAGCCTTTCGATAAATCCCCATCGAACTTGGCCAAGTTAATTAAAATAAACACTTGACGTCAAGGGGTCTTTTCAGTTTTCAGCGCGTTGTATTTACTTTTGATTCCCCCGATAAGGGGCTTCAAACATCTACGCTCCACATACTCAGAGGTATGTATGAGAGTTCTACAAAAACAATTCAGATTTCTAGTATTTCAGCAATGCACTTTACGATCGACAGCTCCCCAGAAATATCGGAGCGTGAAAAGGCGTTCTCTTACTCTCCGATTCAAAGCCTTGAAATTGTTTACAGAACATATTAAAGAAGGCAAATAGCAAATATTATAGGCGATAAAAAGTACTCTCCTCATTTTGCAACGGACGTGTTTCCGTGTCCATTTTCAAAAAGCAATACTTTTCATTATCGTCGAATTATTCGAAATATGTACATGTGTATGCTTTGCTATGTGTGTTCGAAAATGAAATCGGTAAGAAAATTGAAAAAAAAAAGCAATTAAACACAAAAATAAACCAAGGGGTGAGATGATGAGCCAAGCGAAACCATCAACCGACCGAAATAATTAGGAATATTTAATGCTCTAACTTTTTATGGGCATTTTTAAAATATACTTGGAAAGCTTGGAAATATTTTAATAATGCCAATAAAAAGAAGCATTCATCATCGCCTATCTTGACAAGTATTTATCTGCGGTTTTCGACGTTGACTAAACATTTAAGTTCCAAAAGCAGCATCCACTTCCTCGCGCCTCCCACAAAATGACTCGCCAAATCAACTGATAAGAGGTATTTACAAACGGAGATACCCCTCTCCCATGGGGATTTCATAACCAAATGACCGACATGTGTGCATTTTAAACCCAACAAACAATGGCATTTGGTTTCTATGTACAGAGGGAGTACAAAGAGTATATGGTTTTACGTAATCCTTGGAAGCACTTTTTTTGGAAAGATTTATTGAAAGATTATAAACAGCCAAGTCTTAGGGGAGATTTCAGACCCATAGACTTAATTTTTCTCACTTTAACTATCAGGGAATTGTACTTTTTTCTACTTACTCCAATTCTTTCCAGTTCTACCGAAGAAAGTTCCATCCTGGGGACTATAGATCATTTCCCCAAAGGTTTGCTTTTTGGCTGGCTGGGGGAATTCGAATTCACCTTTGCCGCCTTTTCCGTTGTTCTTCGACATTTTGACGTTCTCCGTTTGCACTGGTTTACGGTTAGCTTTTTTAAGAATTTGCTTATTTCGAAAATTTGTTGGCTTTTATTTTCCACGGATGATGACGTGGACGGTGTGAAGGCTACCAGAAACTGATTTATGTATATGTATCTACTTTACGATGAGGAATATAGTATGATTCAGCAGTCCGGGCAATATTCTCTTTTATTTTATTTTTTGCACACGCAGCGGCAGCACTCTTCAATGTGTTTTGAAAAATGTTTAATTACGCAACTGGGTTTTGGGCAGATAAATGACAGATATTTGAAAGCGGGCTAGAAAAGGTTTTTGGACCGCGGTGGAAAACCTTAGCACAATCACACACAGACACACCGCAGGTAGATACGGGAAGTCGTTGGGGAGCTCTCGAGTGGCTATTCGAACTGCGAGCTGCGGACTGCAAGATGCGTACTGCGTGTTGCGCGCTCACCGACCCACGATTCACAAATGATCACGTCAAAAACAACGCCGTACTAAGAGGCCCCCGGTCTTCGACACTCAACACGCACACAGACAAGCACCTCGCTCCCGCTCCCAGTGGGGCTTTTCCTTTCTCGCACACCCTCGTCCAACAAAAGCTCCAAGATAAGAGTGCGGTTGCACCCGAAGAAAAAAGGGGTGTCATCTCATGTCACTTGACCGTGAATAATTTTTTGTAATATTACGAATATGAAACATACTTTAAAAGGGTGAATAAAAAATAAGAGCTACAAGATACATAAATAGAGGTACAATTTAAAGATACTAGAGATTCAATAGATAGTAGCAAGTATCTTTGTGGATGAGGTCTTGTAACAGGCTGTTTTCAAAACCGGTTTCCAACACTAGAAAACATTGTTTTATTTAGTTGTACTTATCATATGAGTGTCAAGATCATACCGCCTTCATCTCTCAAATCTTATACATAAAATCAACTATTTGTTGCATTTTTTCCAGTGTACCGTCGACAGCTGTTGAACGTTTTTGACACTTTGCCAAGCAACACGGGAAAAGGCCAAAGCAAAAGCTTCATGACCAGGGGAGTCTTAGGTGGTAGTGGGGGCACTTGTATACATATACATATGTATGTGTATGTGTGGTTTGGTTTTCCTTACCTGGCACTCTCTACCGCTCTGAGTATATTTGTACCTCTCGCGCTTATTGCCATGGTAAAAGCGGCTACGCAAATAGAATAAATGATTGAGTGCAGACAGCGGCCAGACGAAACAACACGTTCCAGGGCAGCTAAATGGTAACATTTGAAAATGGCTAACCCAAGTTGGCTCACAGATGGGGCTATCCGATCTCAGTACCCGCGGGGCATTGGGATGCGCCCCTGGCTCCTGTTGGCTCATAAATATTAAAATAAAAAGCACAAAGAAAAGTACACTCATACTAACGCGGGGGAATCATCTATGGCTCTCTCTCACTCCGCCGCTCTGACATGCGCCGAGAGTTGAGTTCATGGGGTTCGTACAGCTCCCACTTTCATTCTCAGTGCCGCTCCACACTGCCACCCTGAACCCCACAGCTCTCATTATGCTTCCCAATGGTTGCTTTGTTTGGTTTTTCGTGCTCATGCTCACTGAAATTTGTGGATCGTTTTTGGAAAATTCCACATGAAATACGGGACATGCTTTCCCCTAACTAAAGTGGTTGTCTCTAACCGCATAATGCTTAACCTACACAAGTATAATTAAAACTTGTTTATATTTTATTACAAATTATCTTATGATGATAAAACAATATTATACTCTTATTAAAATAAATGTTTTTGTTTGAAAAAATTAAATTATTTATATAAAATTATATGGAACTAAGTTATAGTTTTTTCAAGTGAACCTTTATATGGTACGATGTTTAAAATGATTAATTCCCATAAACGAGCATTTCCTCCCACATTCAGCTTATCTCCCTCCACAACTTCAAGAACTCCATGCCAATTTTCCGATTCTTTCTGTAGATTTTTATTACATGGAGGCTGGGATTCAGGGATATGGTCCAACATTTGCATCACTTGCAATCATCATAAGTTGATTAAATTACACTTGACAGCTACTGACTGCCTTATGTGGATATCTTCATTGTAAAAAAGTCTTCAATTATCTTCACTTCACTTCAATAGCACAAAGGTCTGAAAAAAATAAATAATTATTATGATGTAGTGTCAAAATGTGAAAAGTACTCTCTATCAAAGAGGCTGCCTTGTTCAGTTCAAAGCACTGATTTATTTGAACTCCAAATTAAGAAAATCTAATTACACAATCTACAATGAGTATCTTCAAACTGGTATATCTGGTCAGAACTGATTCCAGAGATTTTAGATTTATCCAGTTCAGAGTGCTTCCTTATTGGCTATATGTTTTGATTTTCCACTTAGCAACGGATTTCAAGTATTGTTTTTTATATTTAAAGCACAGTGTTTATATTTGGATTATATCCACAAGATACAAATTGAAAGGAAGCAAGAGTTATTTAATAAATATTTCGATATTTAAAAAGCTTCATCTTACCGTTTTTTAATAGATGTTAAATGGAATCCAAAATATATTTTACTAAGGTATATTAATATACATTCATTGCCTTCCCTTTTGGAAAATGCAACCACTGTGCTACACTGCATCCGTAGTTTGTCATTCAGCTAATTAGCTCTTAATTAGACATGTCTACATTGTAAGCATTTGTCAGATAAAAAGTGCATATATAGTACGTATCTACTAGATCAGACGTCAAAATACGATCATAAAAAACAGTAAATTTAAAGCCAATAACCTCACTAGGTCACCAAAATTTATGATAAGAGCCCTTTGGAGTATAAAAAAATAAAATTAAACCTGAGAAGACGTGTCAGTGCATCGAGTTCTAATTATCACAACTGGAAGAATAAACCTATCGCATTAAAATTTAAAAATAAACAATATATCATAAAGCAAACAGCAGCATTTTGTTAATGGGTTCCAATGACGCAATTGGCCGACTTTTCGCCTTGGGCCGATAAGTTCTCAATAAATGAGAATTCAGACAAAAATGATATATATACTGATACACTCATGAAAACACAAATATATAGATGGGCATACGCAAAATATCAATCTGGCTTTAAGTTTATCAGCCCCATGCCAAGGTACTGACCAGCAGTGGCAGGTGACGGCAGAGATTTCAGTGATTTCGTTTCATTATCGATTCCTCAAAGTGTGCCTTTAATATGATACTCCTATCTTATCACCAGAGAGACCCAATTACGTTTACGTAAATCCAAAACAATTTCGTATAGCGACAAGATAACTAAAGCCAGCGATGGACAAGATGAGATAGTCCATCTAGTCCAGTTAAACTTTACAAGATACTTCATAAAAACAAAAGTTTTTTGACTTTATAGTTTATTTCGATTATGCAAAGCACAACCAATCCTTAAATTTAATTACATTTCAATTGTTTTCGTTTTATTTTTATTGAAAAATCTTTATGCCTTTTTTCACTAATCAAAAATTGGTGGTCATTGTGATGTTTATACTTTATTGGTAGAGATAGACTGAAGCTAACTATGTAAAGATTCTATATGGTTGACAAAATTGGTCTGTTTTGGTTAGTTATATAGGAGATTCAAAATACCATTTTTTTAACAATTTGATAAAAATTGTAATATCTAAATTTTATGTCGATTATTTTGAAGTGGCAGTTTAGATTTGATTGTAAATTTGTGGCATTCGTTTTCGAACAAAGCTAAATGAGATTCCTAGCTGCTTATTTTCATTATTTATTTATTTTTAATTTATTTGATTTCACCAAAACAGTGGTGTCTTGGTGTCAAGCTGTATATACTAACGTGAAACTTCATTATAAAGTGCATAAAAATGGATTGTTATTAAAAATTTTATATATATTTCAGGCAGTACCTTTACTAATTGTTGTTTGTTTTTGTATCAAATATTCTAAATACATCTCAAGATATTACAATCTAAAAAATTTTGAAATGGCGTATTGAAAATACATCTCTCAACATATTAAAATTTATAAAATTTCGAATTTCGGGATAACTAAAAATTTGTTAAACGGTGGTGACTTGCTTCTCACATAGGATTGTCTTTATATGAAATTTCACATCCTTTTGTTCTGATCCGTGATATTTTTCATCGGAGATTCTGGTCTACATTATTTTAAAAGGTAGTTAAAATAATTAATCAATAAGGAGCTCATAGTGCACGGAACCGATCCTGTCCTTGCGATCATGAATGATGTTACGAGCCCAAGCCTTGCATTCAACGTTAATGATAATGCCACCTGTTTGGAAAGATAAAGTTTAATTAAAATATTAATATTCTTGATTTTAAGAGCTCTTACGTTTGGGACGCTGGAAGTGAACCGCTACCAGGGGGCTCAAGTAGCCCTCAGAATTCTGATACGGATAGAAGTAGCCGGGAAAGCCTCTGATGGGCAGGTAATTGATGGCACCAATGTTTTCTTGGTCAGCAGGGTTTTCACCCTCACAAGACACCCAGATAGTATTTAGCTGGAAATTTAATACAAAATTAGTCACATTACCGGGGACATTAATAATTTTGTTATCACCTTGATGGGTTCGGATTTTTCAACCTCGGAAATATAAGTTTTCAAGCTCTGCGGCATAGATTCCGGCAAGTCCCGGGAATTATTGTAATACTCCGGAATCCAACCGTAGATTTTGTTAAGCTTCAAGAAAATGCAGGGTGCGCTCTTGTGGTAGCTGTAGTTGTTTTCCCTGGTGCAGGGTGCCCAGGACTTGATGTCCACATCGCACACCTGACCCTGTGGCGGCGGTTGGTTGTAGTCGCAGTTGTAGATGTTCTGACCACGTCCAGGAGTCAGTCCAGGTACTTTGTAGACTGTAAGGAATGGGTGGCTTAGTTCTGGGAATGTCTATACTTTTGTAGATCTACTTACCGGCAAGGAAATCATTTAGGGAATCCGTCCAGTGCTTGTAGTTCTCGTGTTGGGTTCCTTTGTACCAAATCAGAGTGCTTTCCACGTTATCAACTGGCGGTAGTGGGCGGAAGCCCAGGCCTAAGATCATAAAAAAAAAACTTGATTAGAGTCTGGACTTGCCAATTGATTATGTTTTAACTCACCAGGGTTTGTGCCGATCAGTGAGCGGTCCAGTGTCCATTTTGGAATGCGAGGATCGAGCGTTTGGAAGAATGCCCACATGCAAATGGCCACCAGGGCAGCAAGGACTCCATAGAACGCCACATAGAAGATTCCGATTTTGGCTACAGCAGAAAATGGATGGGTAAGTCTGTTATTAATGAATAATTCGATAAGAAAAATCCCCAACAGCGACCACCAGCCCTCTCAATTGCGCTGATTGAATTAAGTACTTGTAGCGGGTTGGCGGTCAAAGACGGGTTAACCCGATAATTAATTGACATCCCAATGGGGCAGTAGGAGCTGCGAGAGCTGTCTGAGCTGACGACGCACCCGGCACAATTGGCCTTTATAAACAAATTGGAAACAATCTCAAGTCGAGCTAATAGTTCTCAAGTTCGGAGTAGACATCACTCTGACGCCGCCTGAATCATCGGTCGAACATTAATACAAGTCTATATACATTTCCGATGTGGGCACTCTTAAATGCTGTTCAAGAGAATCGTGTTTTGAGTGGGTTACGCTCAAGAGTCCATCGAATGCTGATCACTCTTAAGATACTCTCGCACACAGATACCCCTTTTGGGGCAAAGCCCTACTGATATAACCTCAACTCAAGACATAGCCCAAGACAATTAAGAGATATCCAAAGATAATCCATAGGTTATGCAAATAAATTTCTTCCAATTGGAATAATGTCTGTTCTTCCTTAAACCTTGAAAAAGTATATCGTATTTGAGGGGCACAGTCGCCGACAAATGTCTGCCACCATTTGTCTGCATTCTACGTCTGTGCATTTCCATTTCTGTGTTTATTTTCAATTTTCGCAACGACCATTTCAGCATAATTGCATTTCACTCTCAGACTATATTTAGCCAAGGCCTTGGACTTGCCAAGAAATTTTTAAATGCCAATATTGAGACTTTCCATCAAACCGATTGAAAAAGTTGCAGCTAACAGACTAGCTATTGGGACTGGGTTGGTAATTGGAAACCATATGAGACCGGAAGATTAGATGGCATGCCACACTTCCCCATCCCAATTTGTGCTCGTTTCCGAGTATCTTTACAGGCAGTTGTTAATTTGCTTGCCAGCTTTCCATTAGAAGTTTTTTAAGACTTTTTTTTAAACATTTTTTTTCTAAAAGTAAGTGCAACACTTGGCACTTCAAGCCCTCTAATAGGCAACGGCGCCCTGCTATTAGAAATGTATTTTACGTCTCGTGACAGATACAATTTCTAGTCTACAACCCTTAAAAAAATGATGATTTATTTCTTGACAAAAGTTACACAAAAACACGGCAATAAACTTACCCCATGATGCTCGATCTCTGCCCATAACCGTGCCATCCTCGGTGTTATATAAAAATTTTCTGAAATTGAAGGGCTTGGGCTTGCGTAAGCTGTGCAGATCATCGTCCGTAAAGGACGGAGATATCGGTGCTGGCTTCGACATGTTAACTTTCAGTTACTTTTTCAAAAAAATATCCTATCTGCAGGAAACGAAACAAGATTTGGGTTGTTTTGAGACACTCTCGACACTTGGCCCATTTCGATGGGCAAACACACACAGATGTACACAAAATATAGCGCGTTCTTTGCCACTTTTTAGCACAGTTTCTCACTCAAGAGTCCTTTGTGTCCTGGGCGACCTCCCCTCCACCTTACAATCTCACTCTCTCGCCACCGCCTCTCTTTCCGCTCGACCCGGTTACTACCCTTCTGGCCTAACGGAAAATTTGGCGCCTTTTTCGGCTCTCCTGGCGGAAGTCGGGCCAGTCAGCACTGTAGGTGCATCCGTCAGATACTTTACTACCTGCAACTGGTGAGTCGACCGAGCGAAAGGAGTGAGAGTGACGAGTGAGGGAGGTGGTGAGAGGGGCTAGGGGCACACTTGTTTCTGTCCTGTCTGCCACGGCCCGTAATGTGTGGTGCTTTCAATGCCACTTTGGCTTTGGCTTTGACCCGGTGTATCGGTTCTTTATTTATACTTTGGCTTCTGCCTGCATTTCCTCTAGTTTTGCACTGAAACCACCACATCACAACAAACTACGCTATGCGCTCACGCACACCTCTGCACACACACACAAACGCAACTGTATCTGTGTGGTGTATCTGTATCTGTATCTCTTAGCTGACGCTGGCTGGTGCTCTTAGCGCTTGGGCCACATACAAACAACCACACCTTATTGTAGAAGCTAGCGTTTCTTCAAGATTCAAGCTAAGAAATACACTTTCTTGTATGAATTTGGAGCTATGGCTATGGGGGTGTGCGTGAGTTTCGGGCGTGACAGATAGTTGGCCAACTTTTATGAACTTCACTTGGGCGTTTTCTGTTATTGCTTTTAGCGGAAAAATGCGGATTGAACTTCACTGAACTAACCACAAAAGCGAGCAGGTCGAGCCTGGCTAGTTGACTTTTTGGTTGGACTACGCTCCCCGTTATAACCACGGTTCGTCCGTGGCACGTTTGCGCGGCGCTCAAAACAAATTTCGGAATGAAACCAGAATCTAAACTCTGTAGATACACCAGCCCCAGTCTTGGCTGACTTGGCTTGAGTCATTTTGGCTGAGTGGTTTCAGTCGCTTCAACAAAACGTGCTCTCTCTCCCCGACGTCCAGGCCAAGCCACTCTCCGCTCTCGGCCGGACCGAGTTTGTTTTGAGTGTAAACGGCTTTTAGCGGCATTTCAATACCGAGTGGAATTAATCTTGGGGTTTGGGGTTTGGGGCTTGGGTCTGGGGTTGGGCTGGGCTGCTTCTGGACCGAGATTGGGTTGCGCCGTAATTAGCGTGGAAACGCTGCTCCCTGCACTCGGTTTAATTAGGCGATTGTTGCACATTTAGTGCGAATTTCCCGAGGCCCTCTTCTACGTCAGACCCGACTCATGGGCACACTGCGAGAAATAAACCACCCGCCAGTGCTGATAGGCAATCCTTACTGTACATACAGAAAACTGGTTTTCGAATCCGGCCACAGGATAATAGGGAAGTAGGCCAAGCTCAGCTGCTATGCTCAGACTTCGGGGGGTGGGTTTGTGCCGGAGAGTTGTGCTCTCTTCCCAGAAAACTCCGTTCAATAAAATATGCGTGCTTAAAGGACTTCACAACAGACCTACATACATAGATGTATTTGGTTCAGCTTGGCAAAAATTTATCGATTTTTGAGTTTTTACTACGAATAGCTTTGCTTTGTTTAGTTAGGAACTTCTAAAAGGATTTCATACAGAAAGGGAAGAAATACAAAGGACGAAGAAATACAAAAGTACTTCAAAAAAAAAAGTTTAATACTTAACTATTTAACTATTTTTGTGTATTAAGTAACTTTCCATCTCGAACGAGGGGAAGATTTACTTGGCCGAATGTCAAAACTTACTAATAAATATTTATAAAATAACATCTTTCTTTATATCTTTAATGGAATAATTTAAGCTTAAACTAATAGCGTTATTTTATACAAAAAATTTCAAACTAATGCTTCAGACTGTGCTGTCCAAAAAAAGTATAACAATTCCCCATCTCGCCTCAAATCTAGATTACTTTTATCCATAAAATCCTAAGTAGGTTGGGCCATGTGGGGTATGTGTATGATAGATAGGAACCAATTTACATAATTATTCTTACATCTAAATGAAATTTATCTAACAAGTAATGTTAAAAAATGAAAACTTACAACTTTTTCAATAAATCTTTTAAAATAGTTAAAACCTTATCAGAAAGTCTTCAATTTTAAAAGATAAATAAAACTAAAAGACACATTCCTTTACTTAAAAAAGGATATGTATAACGAATATAGAACTAATCTACGTGCTTTTAGACGTGATTATTTTATTAAAATTATGACGTCAGGTTGTTCTAGTTTACAGAATATAGGAATAAATAAAATGATGCTCTTACAAATAATATTTTCATTAATAATTGGAGAGAGCTGGCAAGTGAACAAGACCAGACACTGATTCGTGTGGGTAAAAATAAAAACACTGACATTCAATTGCACGAAAACTCTGGCCAGGCGCCAAATTATTATTTGAATGATAATACGTAATTTTTCATTTTCCCCTAGAGTCTCTCAATATTTATGGAAATTTTTTATTATAAATGTAAAAATTGAAAAGGCTAATTCTAGGTTAGCCAACACCACATCCATTATTGGTCTAGTATCGTAAAATTAAGCAAATACTTCAACCCCATCCTGGAGCGAAGGTCTGAACCTAAAATTCAAAAATTTTAATCCATTTCTAAATCTTAGTTTCTACCCACATGACCATATATCCTCAAGGTCCTGAAAACCTGCCCCTTCTATAATTATACTACTATCCCTCAGGAATAGTGAACGACCTTCCCTAGAAATCAGAGACGGTTCTGGAGACCGTTTTTGGGTACACCACTGACCGATTGCATAATGGCATAATTGAGCAAGTGGCTGCTTGACGAGCACACGGAATCGCAAATTTAGTGGAGGGGCCTGCGAAGCGGTACCGCCATTGGACGGGCAATAAAGCCAGTCTCGGTGGGAGGCCGGTAAATGGATACATCCACCCACATCCACTATAATCTGCATTTGCTGTGAGCTCTAATGCGACGACAAAAGATTCGGTTGATTAAGGTCGGGCTTGGGTATTAAGACCTGGAGATCTGGATGGGGGCCTGGATGTGAGGCCGAGGCGTTTACGTAACCGAAGAATGACTTACCCCAGCTTTCGATGGAACGGCCAAAGTAAGAGTTATCCTCGGAGTCGTATATCATCTGTTTGAGGGACTTCTTCTTGGGTCTCTCTGGTGGCCTGGCATAGTACTGCTGGAATCCATCTATGCAGTCCTCCGTAATGGTCGGCATTCTTCCCTCTCGCCTCGGCAGCTGTTGTCTTCGCAGTGCAACGGACTTCTGGTATTGCCGTGGGCAGGATCGATTCTTTATTCCGCACTTTATGAGCTCCAGCTATTGTGTCTAGTTGGGGTTGTTATGTGTTGTAATCCGTGATATGGTTTGGGGTCAACGATGCTTTGTGTGGTGGAGCCTTCGATGGGACGGTACGTTCTGACACTAAAAATTTGCGCTGGACGACAAGTTGACACCGCTGTGCGTTGCACGACACTGATCCGAATGTGTAAAGAAAGCCCATCCAACGCCAGACCGGGGGTCTAAAAAAAAAGCCATCATAAAAAAAAGCATAAAATATACGCAAGAGTCAGGCTTAATCAAATATTTTGTGCATGTGTGCGGAAATACGCGCTGCTAAAGTGACGCTGTTACAACATGGCGGTAATATGAAAACGGGATGACATCCTAAACATCTTCAGTGGTACTCTCGAGGCAGCTAGGCGGCGAGGCAGCCCGAGTCGCGGCGCGTGACACAATTTCCATTTAATTGAAGCCTAGATTGCGGGTACTAATCATGCCTCTAGTGGCTGCCTGACAAATCCAAGCACACAAAAATTAAGCGTAGCGACGATCATTCCACTAATTGCCAGATGAAATATGGTTTCCCTTGGCACTGAGCGCACTTTATTCCGCCTGCAGTTCTGTCTGGCGGTCTTCCAACGTTGCACCTCAGATGGGGGCAGGCGTCGTGCCAAGCTGAGCTGGGCCAGGCATTCGCGACTCCCGACAGGTATCCAGCTCTCCCTTCTTGGAGGTTAGAGGTCACGGCAAGCGACTATCATTCACCGTCAATGGATTATTTCCTGTTGAACGCCCACTGAATTCCGGCTACACTTGCTGTATTAATTAATTGCTGCCACTGCGTCCGGCGAGCGAATATGTACCGCGATACCAGGTGCACAGAATAGTAGTTCATTCATGATGGGCCTTACCCTAGGTGAGAGTCTTTCTCCACTTGTTCATTTTGTGACCCCTGAAGAACGCCATCGGAATCAGCACCAGCATGAATATCACCAATACCACGATTATAACCACAAATAGGGTAATGAGAGTAGTTTGTTCGACCATTATGTGGATTTAAATATTTTAAAATGTAACGAGACGATGATTTTACAGAAACTACTTATAGAATACTAAACTATTTCGTATGAGATTCTGACATGTCAGAAGTGAAATTTGGATCTCGGCTGACTGCGATGACACTTTTCCACTGGGTTAGGACCTTACCCTATCTGGCCCATTCTGGTTGTGGCGCCGCTCGTCCTTGTACATTTCTTATTCCATAGCCCCCCCAGCGGGTGTTTATCCAGCCACCAGTGGTGGGATTATCGACCTTCAGGAACACGTAGAAGACCGCCATCATTATGAAGAAGAGTACCAAAATCACTATGGTGAAAATCATAAGTAACTTTCCCTGCTCCATTTCGAATACACTTAATACGAGTTACGATTTAAAATTTAAAACAAGCTGTGTTACGTGGCTTCAGAAGTTATAGACTGACTGAATTTTATAGAGCATGGTTTGTCAGATTTGTGTAAAATTTGATAGTTATTTCAAAGGATGCATGATCCGTAAAAAGGACGACCTTACCGATTTACGGGGGGGCCCCCTCTGCTGGGGGTGGTGTAGTACCAGAATCCGCAGCGGTCGTTGTGTCATCCTCCGTTGGCTCAGGTGGAGGTGTCGTTGTAGTTCTCTTCTTAGTGTAAGGATTATCAATAATGTAGGCAATAAATACTATGTCCAGAGTGAGAAGGAAGAGTATCAATACAACAGCGATGATTATTATAACCATTTTCGTCTCCATCTTGACTTTTCTAAGTAGTTTTTCCTCCAATAATCAGTGGGGCCTTAGTGGGAGAGGGATGTCGAAATTTTTGTCAATATAATGTATTTTTTTTGGACAAAAAATTTAAAGAGTTATGAGTGTGATAGATACTACATTAAAATAATTTATGTTTGAACAAATTTTAAATTACAATAAAACTCACGCCTACTGAAAAAGCTATAGAATCATATACATAATAATGAGAAAAATTAAGAAATCTTTTAATATATGATATAGCAAACTGAATAATTATTTATATATTTAATTTGAATTTAGCGCCACAACCTATTTCTTGTAGCTTGGCAGCACCTTTATGGGCTCACTTTTTGGTAGCGCCGTCTGGCGGTGGGTAGATGTAGCATGTACAAAATGCGATAGTTGCATACACTGTTTTCCGTGCTGCCCAGCAGCAGTGCTACCAAACTAAACCCAATTTTAATGGCTGGTAAAGAAACCGGAAACTTGGAAACCGGAAGGGAAAAATGTTCCGCCAATAGGCTGTGATGTTAGTTTTATTGTCTTACCGGTTTCATCGCCTTTGTCTTTTTTTCGTAACGGAAATCTCTGAAGAGAATGCAAACCACCACCAGTGCGATATCAATGAGTAGAAGAACTGCGATAATTACTGCGAAAATTATGACTACTTTTTTTGTCTCCATTTCAAATTTCCCGTTTCACTATGAATGCGTGTGTTCTAAAATGTATACTGTAATGTTTGTGTAACGACCTTACTATTAGTAATGACAGAAAAGTCGAAAGCTCATTAAACTTTTATAAATTTTAAGAAACTTTATTGAAATGCAATTCGTTAAATGGTGATAAATTTCTTAATATTTTCACAAAACACATATTTATAAATACATATAAACTAAAAATTTATTAACTTTTCTCAAGACATTGCCATAAGTATTCCCCCAAACAATATCCCAAAAATTTTCGATTTTCAAAACAAAAATTAGTACTTTTAAAATATATGTCCTTTAATAGTTCGCACAAACATCCATTTGGATAGCTCGACAATTTAATTCATTTTACCAACACAACAGGCCATAAAAGTATCTTCCACGTAATCCACTTCCGGTTCCTCACTACTCACTACTGGTGGATGTGGTCTGTTTCCATAGTCGCATTGGTTGTAGAGGTATGCAAAGAGCCATATCTCTCAACAAAGAGTCCGACAATTAAAGCGAACGAAATAATAGCGATAACCAGTGCCAGCCCACCAATGAGACCCAAAATGGCCACCGATGAGAGACCCATCGTTGTATGATTCGAGTCGTCCGAGTCCTAAGGGTACAAAGCTACATATTAATCCTAATTACTTTTAATGTATTATTTACTGACTTACCAATAATTTCAATAATTTTACAACCTCTTAATTTTTGTGCTTATACGGAGTATCATACAAATATTGACTTATGATGTAAAGGGATCTTGATGTGAAAAGGGTTTTGGAGACTTTTTCTTCATTTCAGTAAATAAAATTCATAAAAAGGGTGAACTTTTACTAAGTTTATAGTCCAAGCTCATCACTATGACACCACGATACTACGAGTAAAGCCATGATACAAAGAAATAATCAGACAATGATAGAAACGTTGATGCCATTATTGGTTGCCTATTATTAGGACATAGATTGTAGTAGAAAACTCCACCTGTTTAATGAAAAAAGTCATTCAAGAATCTAACCTCTCTTTAAAGTATTTCTTTACAAGCCTATTCCCTTTAGTACCACATTCTTTACAAAAAAAATTCAAGAAAACAAAAAAATTAAAAGAAGTTTTCCATATTTTATTTGCCAAAAACTTTTCCAGATATATATAAACATTTCCATGCCAAGCTGCTTCGGTATTTCCAATTATTTCCAGAATTCCTCCAGTTCTTGTCCAATCCCAGCAAAGAATTTCAGGAAAGAATCTTCGTATCTTCTTAGATTCGCTGACTTTAACTGGCTCAAATTTGACTTAAACTGCAGGACAATTGCATGCTCCTACTGCCACATCCGTATCACACTATCTCAGTAAGCACATGGCCCGGAGGCACAGACACCGATCGACTGCCTGATCCATTTAGAAGCCACCTGTGGAAGAGAACCATGAGTCATGGCGCCTTCAACTGGCTTACCAGACAAGTTCGGAACAACTTACATGGATAAGTGACGGGTGTGTTGTAGTAGTTCCACACACGGGGATCGGGAATGCCGCCCTCGGGCAACGGAGGGCAGCACATTCCAGGTGCGGGGGAGCACGGAATGGGAGAAGGAGCACCGCAGGGCGGACTGTGCGGGCCACAGCAGGGCACGTTATTACAGGGGTAACAGCAGGCAGGACCACAGCAAGGTTGGCAGCAAGGCATCTTGAAATTTTATTTTTGAATTTAGAAATTTAGAATTTAGAATTTAGAGAGCCGAAACGATTGGTCCGAGAGTTGAAAATGGAATGAGGTTAGCTCGTCCGGTCCGGTTCTCGTTAAGTTGAAACGTCAGATTCGTTTTCAATGGGATCCCAAGGCCTACCAAATAAGGGACGGAAAGCCATGTTGACGAGGCTTAGAACATGGGGTCAAAACCCAAAACTAGTTACATATAAGATACTTTTAAGGCCATATTTTATTTATTTCGTATCAGATTAAGAAAATGATTACCATTAATTGGGGAAATCATTGCATTCAATTTCTTCAAATATAATTTTACGGTTTCATTCAGCTTATGGCGTTCACGTATTCTTCTCGAAAATCTAATATCAGGAAGGTATACCATTCGCCAATCGGATAAAAATTATCGGTACTATAGCTATATCTCTGGAATAAAAGGATACGGAGAAAGCCTCATTGACCAAATAAAAATAAGGTATCGAAAGCCAAAAACATAAATGAATACTGAATAAATTGAATACACATTCAATCTGGACGAAAATATAAAGAAAATTGATAAAGAAACATTGAAAATTTTCACAAAACTTTCCATCTTTTCATGTAAGTAACTTGACGCTAATCGAAACTGAAAAGTTATCTCCTCTTTTTATTTTCCAATCTAGTGATCCAATAAAATGCATACAGTTGGCCATGAATTTTGAATCAAACCGAATCTGAGGTTTCATCTGAACAAGGCACGAACCTGACGAGCTATCCTCATTCTATTTTCAACTCTCGGACCAATCGTTTCGGCACTCCAAATTCTAAATTTCTAAATTCAAAAATAAAATTTCAAGATGCCTTGCTGCCAACCTTGCTGTGGTCCTGCCTGCTGTTACCCCTGTAATAACGTGCCCTGCTGTGGCCCGCACAGTCCGCCCTGCGGTGCTCCTTCTCCAATTCCGTGCTCCCCCGCGCCAGGCATGTGCTGCCCTCCATTGCCCGAGGGCGGCATTCCCGATCCCCGTGTGTGGAACTACTACAACACACCCGTCACTTATCCATGTAAGTTGTTCCAAAATGTTCTGGAAAGGCGGCTGTCCGTTCAGTTTCCTTCATCGTGAGTCTTTCCTCGAAGCAACCATGACTCATGATTCTCTTCTATAGGTGGCTTCTAAATGGAACAGGCAATCGATCGGTGTCTAGATAGTGTGATATGGATGTGGCAGTTGAAGCATGCAGTTGCCCTACAGTTTAAGCAAAATTGGAGCCAAGTCTGTGAACCTAAGGATGACCATTCTGCCATAATGACCGGATGAAGGTGCCAGCTATTGGTAGCCTGGCATTTGGAAATTTTAAATCATTTGGAATCTAATTTGGCAAATAAATTTGAGTTCTTTTTATATACGGAAACTGTTTTATTTGTTTATGCATTACCTGCCAAAGTCTAAGCCGCCTGTCACCAGATTCAAAGATTGAACCACAACTACAGATTATGGTTATCCAATTCTATACTATATTATGTCTTTGGCTATATCTTCCCCAATTCTCAACCGATTCTCAAGAGGAGTACCTTAAACGATTTCTAGATCGATTTCCCACCATTTTGCACCAAAATCTTAAGACAAAATATTTTTCAGAATTTTTGTCCATTTTTCGTGATGGAAGCCCTTGAAAATGGGGTTTTCCCCTATATGGTCCACAGTAATGGCTATATCTTCCCCAATTCTCATCCGATTCTCAAGCGGAGTACCTTAAACGATTTCTAGATCGATTCTCCATTATTCTGCATCAAAATCCTGAGACAAAATATTTTTTAGATTTTTTGTCCATTTTTCGTGATGGGATCTCTTGAAAATGGGGTTTTCCCCTATAGGGTCCACAGTGATGGCTATATCTCTGTCCGTCTGTGCGTCTGTTTGTCGGGGTCTACGCGAACTAGAGTCTCAGTATTGAAGCTATTGACTATCAAAGGTCAAGGGTCAAGCTATCAAGGGTATATGAACTTCGACTCCGCCCAAAGTAAGCTTTCCTTTCTCGTTTTTTGTAATTTAATTATATCTGCTAAGTAACTGTATTATATAAGCTGATGATTAGTTGCCACGATAGATAAGCTTACGAAGCTTGTACAAAAACCTAATTCATCTATAATTTTTTAAGGAAAACATCATGGATATAAATTAAAAATCTGAAAATGTGAGCAATCATACCTCCATTGCCTACATTTTTGGGCGCCTAGAATTCACACAGTAACGAAGAGTAACATTTTACCGTTTTTTTGCGTATGATAACTTGCCTGAAGTTGTTTTAATTTGGTAACTATTCAATAAAATATTTATAATAATTAATTAAAAAATAGTGCCCTCCTCCTCGATTCTCATAGGTTGCACCTAAGCACGCCCGAAAAATCGGAAAATAATTATTTTATTTTATTAATTTTGTTGTTTTTTTTTTTTGTCTTTTTAAGTTGTTATTGTAATTTTATATGTTTTTGTTGGTTTTTGTTGTTTTTTGTTGTAATTATTTTTATTTTTACATTTTTAATTTTTTTTTAAATATTTTTTTTTTATTTAAAATTTGACCTTATATTAAAATTTTCATAAACATATGTACATATGGCCTTTAAATTAGAAGTGGAGAGAGTTTCAAAATTCGGTTCAGACTGCTTAACTTCTCATCTGATTCTCAAGCGGAGTACCCTAAACCATTTCTAGATCGATTCTTCACCATTCTGCATTAAAACCCTGAGACAAAATATTTTTTTAATTTTTTGTCCATTTTTCTTGATGGAATCACTTGAAAATGGGATTTTCCCCTATAGGGTCCACAGCGATGGCTATATCTTCCCCAATTCTCATCCGATTCTCAAGCGGAGTACCTTATACGATTTCTAGATCGATTCCCCACCATTCTGCATCAAAATCCTGAGACAAAATCAATCATACCTCAATTGCCAACATTTTTGGGCGGCTAGAATTCACACAGTAACGAAGAGTAACATTTTACCGTTTTTTTGCGTATGATAACTTGCCTGAAGTTGTTTTAATTTGGTAACTATTCAATAAAATATTTATAATAATTAATTAAAAAATAGTGCCCTCCTCCTCGATTCTCATAGGTTGCACCTAAGCACGCCCGAAAAATTGGAAAATAATTATTTAATTTTATTAATTTTGTTTTTTTTTTTTTTTTTTGTCTTTTTAAGTTGTTATTGTAATTTTATATGTTTTTGTTGGTTTTTGTTGTTTTTTGTTGTAATTATTTTTATTTTTACATTTTTATTTTTTTTTTTTAATTTTTTTTATTTTAAATAAAATTTGACCTTATATTAAAATTTTCATAAACATATGTACATATGGACTTTAAATTAGAAGCGGAGAGAGTTTCAAAATTCGCTTCAGACTGCTTAACTTCTCATCTGATTCTCAAGCGGAGTACCTTAAACGATTTCTAGATCGATTTCCCACCATTCTGCATCAAAATCCTGAGACAAAATATTTTTCAGATTTTTTGTCCATTTTTCGTGATGGGATCCCTTGAAAATGGGGTTTTCCCCTATATGGTCCACAGTGATGGCTATATCTTCCCCAATTCTCATCCGATTTTCAAGCGGAGTACCTTAAACGATTTGTAGATCGGTTTCCCACCATTCTGCATCAAAATCCTGAGACAAAATATTTTTCAGAATTTTTGTCCATTTTTCGTGATGGGACCCCTTGAAAATGGGGTTTTCCCCCATGTGGTCCACAGTAATGGCTATATCTTCCCCAATTCTCATCCGATTCTCAAGCGGAGTACCTTAAACGGTTTCTGGATCGATTCGCCACCATTCTGCATCAAAATCCCGAGACAAAATATTTTTCCGATTTTTTGTCCATTTTTTGTGATGGGATCTCTTGAAAATGGGGTTTTCCCCTATAGGGTCCACAGTGATGGCTATATCTCTGTCCGTATGTACGTCTGTTTGTCTGAGTCTACGCGAACTAGAGTCTCAGTATTGAAGCTATTGACTATCAAAGGTCAAGGGTCAAGCTATCAAGGGTATATGAACTTCGACTCCGCCCAAAGTAAGGTTTCCTTTCTCGTTTTTTGTAATTTAGTTATATCTGCTAAGTAACTGTATTATATAAGCTGATGATTAGTTGCCACGATAGATAAGCTTACGAAGCTTGTACAAAAACCTAATTCATCTATAATTTTTAAGGGAAAACATCATGGATATAAATTAAAAATCTGAAAATGTGAACAATCATACCTCAATTGCCAACATTTTTGGGCGGCTAGAATTCACACAGTAACGAAGAGTAACATTTTACCGTTTTTTTGCGTATGATAACTTGCCTGAAGTTGTTTTAATTTGGTAACTATTCAATAAAATATTTATAATAATTAATTAAAAAATAGTGCCCTCCTCCTCGATTCTCATAGGTTGCACCACCATTCAAAATCCTGAGACAAAATATTTTTCAGATTTTTTGTCCATTTTTCGTGATGGGATCCCTTGAAAATGAGGATTTCCCTTATATGGCTCACAGTGATGGCTATATCTTCCCCAATTCTAGTCCGATTCTATAGCGGAGTACCTTAAACGATTTCTAGATCGATTTACTACAAAATAACTAAAATATGGCCATTAAAGTAAATTAAAATAAAAGTAAAAGTAATACATTAAAGTAGTATTAACCCCATGTTCTAAGCCTCGTCAACATGGCTTTCCGTCCCTTATTTGGTAGGCCTTGAGATCTAATTCAAAACGACTCTGAAGTTTCAACTTAACGAGAACCGGACCGGACGAGCTATCCTCATTCTATTTTCAACTCTGGGACCAATTGTTTCGGCTCTCCAAATTCTAAATTTCTAAATTCAAAATAAAATTTCAAAATGCCTTGCTCCCAACCTTGCTGTGGTCCTGCCTGCTGTTACCCCTGTAATAACGTGCCCTGCTGTGGCCCGCACAGTCCGCCCTGCGGTGCTCCTTCTCCCATTCCGTGCTCCCCCGCGCCGGGCATGTGCTGCCCTCCATTGCCCGAGGGCGGCATTCCCGATCCCCGTGTGTGGAACTACTACAACACACCCGTCACTTATCCATGTAAGTTGTTCCGAATTTGTCTGGGAAGCCAGTTGAAGACCCCATGACCCCATGACTTCTCTTCCACAGGTGGCTTCTAAATGGATCAGGCAGTCCATCGGTGTCACCGCTTCCGGGCCATGTGCTTACTGAGGTACTGTGATATGGATGTGGCACTTGGAGCATAAAATTGTCTTTCATTTTAACCCAAATTGGAGCCAGTTCACCGAATCTAAGAAGACACGAAGATTCTTTCCTGAGATTCTTTACTGGGATTGGATAACAACGAAGTGGTGAAGGGATTAACTGGAGGAATCCTGGAAATATTTGGAAATATCAAAGCAGCTTGGCATGGAATTGTTTATATATATCTGGAAAAGTTTTTGGCAAATAAATTATGGAAAACTTCTTTAAATGTTTTGTGTTTTCTTGAATTATTTTTAAAAACGGGGCAAATACCAGAACTGATAGATTCTTGAATGGATTGTTTTGATTAGATCGGTGGAATATTTTACCACATTCTCTGTCCCATTATTCGAATTATGTTTTGTTTAATATTACAGAAGTTTGACTTATTTTTTACTGTGCTGATTGGCTAAGTATTGCTGATTTTATTATAGATAGCCAAATAGATTCATTGCCTTGGTCAAATGCCAAATAGGCAACCGAAAATGAAATTAGTGATTGTATCTTTGTATCATGGCGTTACTCGTAATATCATGGAGCCATAGACTCATAAGCTTAGACTATAAACTTAATAAAACTCCACCTTTCCAATTAATTTTATTTACTGAAATTAAGAAAAAATCCACAAAACCTATTGAAAATAATAAAGATTAATATTCTGTAGCCACAGTACCCCTGCACCCTTAGGACTCAGACGACTGGAATCATACAACAATGGGTATCCCATCGGTGGGCATTTGGGGTCTAATTGGTGGGCTGACACTGGTAACGCTATTGACTTACGGTAGTTGTTTCCTCATTTTATTAATTTAAATCTAGTAAGTTTATATAAAATTCTTTATACAGTTGGCCATGAGATTTCAATCAAAGGGAATCTGACGTTTTAACTTACCGAGGCCCGAGCCGGACGAGCTATCCTCATTCTATTCCCAACTCTCGGACCAATCGTTTCGGCTCTAAAAATTCTAAATTTCTAAATTCTAAAATAAAATTTCAAGATGCCTTGCCAACCTTGCTGTGCTCCTGCCTGCTGCGGAACCTGTAATAACGTGCCCTGCTGTGGCCTGCACAGTCTGCTCTGCGGTGCTCCGTCTCCCATTCCGTGCTCCTCCGCGCCAGGCATGTGCTTTCCGCTGTTGACCGAAGGCGGTATCCTCGATCCCCATGTGTTAAACTACTAAAACACACCAGCCACTTATCCATGTGAGTTGTCCGATCCGATCTGGGCAGGTGCCCACCCGTCCTCTCCCAGCCCTTCGTCCAGATTCCTTCCTCCGTTCAATGAAAGAGCAGTAAATTGGGTTCAGAGAGCACGCACGTGGCTGTGCAGGCCACAGCAGTTCCATAACAATGCGGGAAGATCAGCCCGATTTGATACTTGATTTCCGTTCCTCCCAAGGCTTCTGCCCCAAGCGTTACCTCGTGGACAAGGAGAACGCACCTTGTGTGTGGTGTGCCCCTTGCAAGGCCCACTGTTACAACACCCCACCGAAATGCTGTTGCTAGGGTCACATCCGCGGATCTGCTTGTGAAGTTCAACTAGCAAACCAATCTTATGCCTCTGCCCTCCCATTTCTCTTTCCTCTGCTATTCCCGAGTAAGTAGGTGCGATTCCTGACCCATTCACGCGTGCTTATTGTTCTCTTTCCCAGGTGGCTTCTACTGACTCTCAGTTGAGCGATGGCAATGTTTCCGTGCCATGTCCTGACCAAAAATCGAAATCGACGGGACATGTTGAGTAAGCAATGTCCTTCAGATTAAGCCAAGTGGAGCCAACGTCAGGTAATCTTAGGAAGACCACTCTGTAAAAATGACCGGATGAAGGTGTCAGCTCCTGGTAGCCTGGCATTTGGAAATTTTAAATCATTTGGAATCTAATTTGGCAAATAAATTTGAGTTTTTTTTATATACGGAAACTGTTTTATTTGGTTATGCTTTTCCTGTTAAAGTCTAACGCGCCTGTCCCCATATTCATAGATTGAACCTCAACTGCAGATTTTGGTTATTCTATCCTTGCTGAAGCCAAGTCATCAAACTATACAAGAATCCAATAATACAAGAATGAACTAGATTGATTGCTAGATTGATTGCCTTTCAAGAACTGGTACTATTCGTTTACCAGTTTACACTATAGTGTATAGAGTGCTATTGAGAATGGTCCTCGTGCTTATCCTGGTACCAGGAACGTCCATAAAGAAACGGTTGAGAGATGTCGGAAGTTTTTTTTGTTTTATAGTCTTCGATATATTGGTTTTATTAACCAATATAATATATATATTTTTGATTAAGAAACATCGGAACACACAAGAAAATATCGGTACCATCTTTTTTTTTACCCCAAAACGAAAACGGATTTAAATAAAATACTCATTTAATATAGATACTTTAGGAATACTGTATAATTTTAATATAAAGTTACTGTCCAGAAATTTACAATCGAAATTCTAATCCAAATGAGTTGGGGACTTCTACGTTATCACACATGCACACAATTTTCTCCGCCAGTCGCTGGTATTCAATTCGACGAACATAATGGTTCGGGCTCCATCTAATGGCTCCATGTAGACCTCGACTAGACCAACTAACGTGTCAACATGTCCCATCGATGCTGCGCTCCTCGCTGGGAGAAGCCACTTAGAAGCCACCTGGGGGTTAGGAGACGTAAGCATTGGTAAATAGGACAACTACGCCGCCTACTTACTCAGGTGATATAGAGGGGAAGGGGTAGTGACTGATCAGGGACAATAGACTGCGAGGCAGCTGCATGTAGGATTCCGGCCACTGACCGTGGAATTGACGTTTGCGACAGGACTGGGACAGAGTTTTGTGGCAGTGGGGCCGGGCGTGGCCTTGCAGTTAGTCCTCTTTCGGAAATTTCTTTAAATGGAGGATTAGTCTATAATGTTCTTGAATATAAACAATAGGAGTGCTATGATCCGCACAGTCGCCGTTCGTGCTTTCAGAATTTTATCGTATCTTGTGCTTAGCAGACGGACAGCGGACAAACGAAGAACCAGACGGACACACGTATACTGGAACATGGTTTCGGCAGAGATTTGGGGGCTCAGGCACCGGACCAACTCACATGGATACGTTGGGGGAGTGTTGTAGTTCCAAACACGCGGATCTGGTATACCGCCCTCTGGCAACGGGGGACAGCACATGCCCGGCGCGGGGCTACACGGAATGGGCGACGGAGCGCCACACGGCGGACTGTGCGGACCACAGCATGGAGTGCTCTTACAGCATGGGCCGCAACATCCGCCGGCAGCGCGACCGCCACAACCGGTGCCACCGGAAGCAGCTGCCGTGGCGGCGCACCGCATCCGCTTGTTGTTCACTCCCATCGTCATGTTGGCATAGCGTAGCGGGAATGCCGCCGGCCCGCAGGTTGGGAACGGGAAGCACAGGCAAGCGGGCCGGCCCTGGCAGGCGGACCGCGGACACTTGTCCTGCAGCCCGTTGCGCTTAACGCAGTCGCAGGTGGTGTACATGATGCCGCAGCGTAACTCGCGACTGCGGCATCCGCGAGGCTGTAAGGATACAGCAGTTACAGGTCAAGGTCTTAGTGCCTCGAGGATAGGTGCTTACCTCCAGCGATCCACAACCGTCACACATGTTGGGCCCTTCTATTAATTCAAAATTATTTATTAAATAAAAAAATATTAGTAAATTTTGAAATAAAAATTTTGTTACTCACTTTTGCGGCTAAATTAATTCCGAAAAAAAATTTAGAATTTAGAATTTTGATTGAGGCCGAAACAAATGGTTCGAAAGTTAGACTACGAATGAGAATAGCTCCACATCCCCGTAGCCGTCACAACTTGAATTTCCGAGCATGGCCATCTTTTTCTCCATAAATGTACAATTTTTTCAAGTCTATAGATGAAAAATTAATGTAAACTACAATAGTTATTCCAATACTAATAGTAAATAAAGAAAATGTAAAAAATGATTATTTTTAACAGCTCCCAAGCTTCCAAGCTCCAAAAGCTCCACTATCAGTTTCTATATTTTGCGGGGACCTGAGAAATCTTTTGTGCATTTTGATAAGAAACCTGCTGTTTAGTTCTTTCTAAGCTCCCAAGTCGATCGGATCATAGAAATGCTAAATATTGCAGTTATTGGAGCGGGGGTCAATGGGGTTGCCAGTGCCATTAAGATACTGGAGCACTACCTAAAGGAGGGGAAGACTCAGATTCGGGTAACAATATTATCCGAAGAGTTTACACCTAAAACTACTGGCGATGGATCGGCGGGTCTCTGGGGTCCCTACCTACTGGGAGGTACTCCACAATCCAAAGTCTAGTAAGTATATGATTATTAAAATTATGAATAGATTTTTTAGTTTAAAAGTTATTATTTTAAAGCAAGTGGTCGAAGAGCATGCACCAATTCCTGGAGCAGATATGGCTTAGTGAAGATGCCGGAGAAGCTGGAGTCTGTCTGATACCCTGTATCCGATTGAATACCTCCACAGTTGATTCTGTTGAAGACTTTTGGCGATATATTGTCTATGGAGCCGTGGATCTCACTGAGGCACAACTAGCCGCCTTCAACAAAGGAAGAAGTGTGAAGTTTACGTAGGGATAGTATTACTTACTTTCAGAACAAATATATTTAATCCATTTATTTGTTTCCAGGTCAGGTCTATCCTTTGTCACCTATACCTCCGAGCCCGTCAAACTTCTGCCCTATTTAATGAAAAGATTTACTCGCAATGGTGGCTTAATTGTCAGAAAAAAAGTTACCGATTTAGATACTTTTATCTCCGAATCCGAATACGATGTAATAGTCAATTGTTCGGGTTTGGGTTCCCGCCAGCTTTTAGGAGACAACGAAATGTATCCTGTTCGGGGCCAAGTGTCTCGTGTGAAGGCAAATTGGATCTTTTCCGCCGTACTGGACGAGAGCGATGATGGAAACTATATAATACCAAAGTAAGTAAATCATCATGTCTGTTGAAAAGAAAACTAAAATTTAATAACATCTTTTTGAAGTACTGAGAGTGTGGTCCTGGGCGGAACTCATCAGGAGGGAGACTACAATGTGCAGGTCTGTCCTCGGGACAAGAAAACCATTGTGGATGGATGTCGACGCTACATTCCCGGCCTGGAGCACACGGAGAGCCTATTCGACTGGGTGGGTCTAAGGCCAGGAAGAGGCCAACTCCGGCTCGAGGCAGAGCGACGTGGACGGAAGCTGGTTGTCCACAACTATGGACATGGTGGCAGCGGGGTCACCCTTTGCTGGGGATGTGCCGACGATGTTCTTGATCTCATACTGGCAGCCAAAGTTTCCTCGAAACTATAAGAGCTGGTAACACCTTAAATTGCAATTAACAAACATTTTGAAAAATAAAATCCCCTATATTTTGAGATAGATTTAATCTCTTACAATAACACACCTATCGGAATACTACGGATCATATTGATAAGCTTATCACTTTCTGCCTGGAAACGAATCTTGTTTTATAGAAAAGTAAACAAAGGTTTTTGGTTTATAAGGAAAGCGCCAAAAAGTATTCTTACAAATGTATATTGGACTGACAGATGACAAAAGACCACAATATATTTCTCAAAAATCGTCGTCTCTGTTCTTTTCCGCCGCCTCTTTGGCCAATCTGGCCTCCAACGCCTCGTGGAACTCCTCGAATCCTGGCATCTCCGTGTACCTCACAATTGGACTGACGGGCAGCTCGAATAGCAAAGCGTACATCTCATCCAGTTCTCGCAGAATGTCGAAGGGTCGGGTGTTGCCCACTTTGTAGATCGAATAGATGGTCCTTCCAATCTCGTCGTACTCGATCATGCTAGCCGCTTCCTGATCCACGGTACTCAACGCTATGAAGCTCACCCGTGGCATATGCATGTGCTGGGCCACCACCCCGAACACATCGAACATGGTCATGAGGAAGTCCTTGTTGAAGTAAAGATCATCTGGGAAGGCCAGCTCGTGAACCATTAGGGAATCGTATACGGAGATTCCCAGCTTTTCCTTGGTGGCATCGATGAGTTCCTTTTTCATCATTATAATTTGCTGGAACAGATTCCGGGGCAATGAGGAGGGAAAGAAAACCCACGAGTGCCATTCATCGGTCATCCATTCGAGAAGGCCCACAGCCTTGATCTGGGTCTCGTCCTGGCTAATCATCATTACGGAGCACTCGTTGCGCAAGATGTGGCGGACATATCTGAAAGTGGGACATATTTTAATAATTTAATGTTAAGCGATAATGAAAAATTATTATTTCAAATACATCGAGTAGTTCTCCTTCATATCTGCCATCTCAAAAAACCCCAGACTCTCGAAAACCAAACTTTTCAAAAACGACTGATTCCACATAAACTCCACAACCATGTCGTAGTACCTGCAGAAGGAATAGGGCTTTGAGCTTAGTTGGCCATGATTTTGATTGAAACTACTCGCTTTGAGTTGATGTCAGTGATACGCATTCCATCGAAAGAATCCCAATGGATATCATATCGTAAAGTGCGAATATCGCCCATGGTCCTAAGACTGATAATTTAGTGGCTAAAATATATAAATTTAAAGAAAAGCCGAAATGGGAACTGAAATTTACACTTTTTTCTGGGTTGAAGATAAAAACGAAATAAAGAAAATCAAAGCATACTTTTTGGATGTTTTTGGAAAAAGTCGAAAAACCTAACTCTACGAATCTTTCATTTTATAAATTGATACTTGGAATAAAAACTATATTTTGGTAGATATAAATTTTAATTATTTAGATATGTATTGATTTTATTTCATTACACACATTGAATGCAAATGGTGCTACTTTATATGCAATGAATATTTTGTTTATATCAAAGCGAAATAACAATAAATGTTTATTTGCGGAACAAAATGCTAATACACCTTTTTGAAATAATGTCATAATTAAATGAATATACAGATGATAACAATCAAGTGAAATAGGTGTAAATTTAATTTGTCTAATGTCTCAATTTGAATAAATTGCCACCACATAAAAGCAAATGCAGCCCAAAAGAATGTAAATAACAATCGCACCCAGTTTTCTGTGTGTTTCTGGGGTGAGTTGTAAACCAAACCAAATATACCCTCGAAACCCAAAAAAATGAACGTATGAAGTGTTAACACGTCCTGTTGATATATACACCTTGGATTCCTGTCTTCTTGGGGTCTTTTGGGTGGATTTTAAAATTCAGAGACCATCAGAGGGTGTCACTTGCCATACAGCAACAAACCAATTGAATAACCGAATTTTTGGTCCTTGACAGGCAGCGCATTTTTAAATGTTTCACATCCTTGTCCGTGAGACAATTGGATATTTAAATACAAGCGACACTTTTAATGCCAGGAATCGAATGACTCCTGGACCGCTGACATCTTGGGGATATCTATTCCGGACACGTATTTCGCCGTCTCATGTCGTCCTGATAAATTCAATATTGAAAGGAAATAACTTAATTTTTCGACATTCGAGGGAATCTCGAGGGAATCTCCTGGGGCGGAATGGGGAACGGAGGACTCTTTGTTTCGTCCCAGGCTTAGATTAAGCCATCAGGAGCATTATACAAAGGATTAAGGAAGCGCGAAGAGCTCCTAAATCCACACTGGACTTTATGATGTCGCATAAACTGAGCGGGGGCATAAAAACGTCTCATTTGGGACTCATTTAATCCAGAAAATTGTTTGCATACTCACATTCGCCACACCCACAGATAATCAACCTTTTTGCCACAGAAGGTAAACGTTTTCGGGGCAACAACAATCGCGAATTTGAATTCATTCGAAAATCGTTTAACGTCCGCCGGGTGGTTTAGCGTATTTTTCACCACACACCTGCGCATTTCCCTCGGAAAATGGAAAACGGGAAACTGAGAGGGTGGAGGTCAGACAGGGCCAAGCTGGTGGGAGATGTGGTGATGGGGCCAATTCATGGTCCATGTACCATACAGGTTCTGGGCCGTGACTTGCATTCTCCAGTGATATTTGATCTCCAACTTTATATATTATGGAATACAGAATACCATTAATATTTGAAAGTTAAAAATTTCTCAATTAGGATCTAAAGTAGAGGATAATGCTAGGAATAATGCCACCTGAATAAATTTTAAATATCTGGTTCAGCTTTTCTCAAACGAAAGGGTTATAATCCTCTATAAATGGCATCCCGATTCAGTTGCCACAAAAAGGCACTGGATGGTGACAATTAAGGGTATGGACTCTGGTGTTTTTGGACTCCGCCGGAGAATGGATTGGGATGGCAGTGGCATGCACTTGTTAGCCGCAAGGTGTTGGCAACCTCATCATGATCCGCACTGCGTGGAGGTTCGCGGCTGCCACGCAGCAGCAAGCAAAATAAACAAACAACCCATCAACAAGGGCCCAACAAAAGCAAAGGGCTCAAAGTAATTCAAAACAAGGTGGTTGGTTGGAAGGAGTTGGATAAGCTCTTGCCATTCCCTCGTTTTGTCTGTTTAGCGTTTAAATATGGGACTTAATCTGCATCGAATACTGTACTTCCACTGTATTTCATTTGTCCAAACTTGAATTTGAAATTTGAAAACTTTTCCCGTCAAGGTTTATTTTATTCCCCTTTCGCAGAAAAAAAGGAGAGATATTCTTCTTCAGAGCCATCGCAGCTCAAAGCTCATAATTATGCTTGTAAAACAAAATTAAACTTCAATTTTCTTCGCCAACTCGGCTGTCGGCCGGTTGGTTTTTGGGGTCCTTTTGGGTCCTCCAAGAACTCCCAGCAACCGGGTCTGCACTTGGAAAGACGTTAAACAACTTCCGTTTCCGTTTTAACTCACTTAGCTTGGTCGCGAGTCGCGACTTTTGCAAAAGTTTTCAATTGCCTCTTAATATTGTTGTATCTGGTGTTGTTGCGCCTTTTTATTGTTGCTGCCACGGCTCAAGAGAAATGCAAATTTATTCAAAATGGAGGAAAATGGAAAAGTTGCCAGTGCCAGTCGGCAGAGTCTAAATGCTGAAGGGGCTACGGCCATAATTAAATATCATTTTTTTCCGCATTTGTATTTGCATTTCACCGAATAATTTCATTTTATTTCATTCTTAAATCGTTCTACTCCTCTCATTAATTTCGTTAAAGTAACCAAACGCAAAAAATAATGATTACGAGTTGAAATCCAAAAGGAAAACCTATGAATTGCCATTTTAAGAGGAAACTAGCAGCTGCACGCGATTTCTCAATAAAATCGTAATGGGAAAATCAAATTCTTGAGGCAAAAAGTCAGCTGGCTGGCCAAATGGGAGGGAAATCAGTTAAAACTATGGACAGTTATCTCGGCGGGTCATCTCCACGGAAGGACAATTATCGGTGGACATGCTAATTTGTGCGTGGCCCGGGGACACTCCAGCAGAAAAAATGGATATGGTAAAGCAGAATACCTCAATATTTGTTGACGGAACGTGATTTGGCGCGTTTGCCGTCGTCATTTGAGACCGCACCCAACATGAGCACTCCAAGACCAAGAGGGCCACTCCTTGGAAGGACTCTCCCGCCAGACGAACTCTGAAACACTGGAAAAAATGTTTGAAAGCCCCTTAACCTAACCCGATAAACCTGCAAAATAAGTCTCTAGCTGTACAACATTTTTTTCACTGCCTACCCCTTTCAATAACCCATCTCCTGCAGAGCCTCCTGGACTCAAATATGTAAATTGGTTTGTCCGAGCTGCACAAACAGGCGCTTGACCAAAGCCCTCCTAAAGAGACAATAGCAGGAGGGAGGAATTACGAGGCGAAACCAAAAAACACGCAAGCCTAAAGGATTAATTAATTTAATGCCGAAACTCAAGTCCTAGCTTCAGAAGCCCTACGACTAACTAGCCTATCGAAATGCCATCAAGTCCTGGGAAATACCAATAATATTTTTGTATAAAAGGCATGTATTTTCAACCACTGAGGTTGAAAACCTTTGGAGAAACTCCGCCTTTAAAGACGCTGAAAAGCCACACCCTTAGCCTTTGATGTGAGTTCGGTAGAGATATCAAGAAAGTTGTCGGAAATCCTGGCCCGAAGCTATCCTTTTGTAATATTTCTTCCAGGAAATTCGATGCTTCGATTCCGAGGGAAAAAAAGAGGAATTTACCTCACCGCATGACGTCAATTAGAGGCACTTGGCTGCTAATTATAAACTCATTTTCAATTAATCAAGCCCTTGGAAATAAAATGGCAAGACAGTCTCTCCCTGAAAGCATCGCGTGCTTTTTGGGGTCTTGAGGTGGGGCGGTGCCGGTGCGATGTCAACGCCAATTGATTGCTGTCTTTGGCTTTGGGCCATGAATAATTCACCAGGACATCGCCGTAGCCGCTTTCGTTGCCATTGCTATTGCCGATGATTTCAATTGAAGGTGAAGTGAAGCTCCTTCGTGCCGCGGGCTCACTAAATTATTCCACAAAAAAAAACCCATCGAGGCTATTGCTTGGGGACACCAGCCACGTCCTGATCACCATCAACAGCCTATCCACCTTCCATTAACTGCGCTTAACCTGACAACATCCTCATGCGGCTACACCTATAAACATTAACTTGTCAATAAAGGTAATTTTGGGCCTCTTCCTCAATTTGACATTCACACTCAATGGAGGCCTGCTGCTCCTGCAAAGGATAATAAAATATTCCGTCGGATAGGTAATAAAAACGATTATTGCTTAGCGTTTCCCGCAACCAAACGCTTTGCGGTCGCATTTCCCAAAGATCGAATGGCATCTTTATTGGAATGGACTAAATGGGGATTTTATTCGTTTTTCTTGAAACAGTTTCCTAAAATATATGTTGTATGGGTTGAAAAGTGTTTGGGGTTTTAAAATGTTTGACTTTAGCTAACATATGATAGCTATAGCTTTTCGGGAATAATCTGTGTCAAAAAAATACAATACGATCTAGAGTTCATATTTGCTCTAAAAACTGTATCATTTTGCAAGAAAATTAGTCCTTAACTTTGAACTAGAATAGGTTTTTAGTAGGATACTCTTAATAGGTATAATTGGAAAGTTCTAGCTAGGATTTAAGTAACAAAAAACAGTATGTGTATACTTTAAAAAAGAACAAATAATCAAATTAATTGAATAAATCAATAAAGATTCATTTTATGAATACCTTTAAGAATATCCGCTTGCCAAAAACTCCCATAAAAATCGGGCCCATAAACCGATGAAGGCTTAATAATATTTATTTAAAAGCATTTCCAATAATCCAATTTCCTAGTTGGATGTTTTTATAGGTAAACTGTGTACCTGGTCGACGGATGCTGGCTCTCCACACTCGCGTGACACGTCAGATCAATTTTCCAAAATATATTTTCTTCGAAATTTATTTGCCTGTCATTAGAGTTTTTGCGGAACGTGCTTTGGTCGCATTTGCAAGTGCTCCACTGGGGACAACAACGTACAACATGGAAAATGCCGGAGACCACCAGTCGTCGGAGCAGGGGATGTGCCATGGCCAGGGTAGTGGTCTAGGGTAGTGAGGAGGGTGAATGTGGTGGTCCACGAACTGGTTTGAAAAACCAATATCAACTGAAACAGTCACCGTACTGACTTTTTCCATCGATTTGATGGCCAGAGAAGCTGGGGACATTTTTGTATCTCACGGATACACGGCGCATACCGACAGATACACGTGTGTGCTTTATGAAAATTGCATTTCAATTGACAAAGACGGGCGAATGGAGCATAAAATATGGCAATTTACCACCATCGTGCTCAACTCTTTCGTGCTTTATGCCCCTCCGCGCCGTATTACGTTGATGAAATTGTTTTCGTTTTGGCCATATTCGTGCGGTGGTTAGGTGGCTGATTGGCGGACTGGCGGGTTGTCGAGTGGATGGATGGGACGGTGGATCGGTGGGTGGTTAACGTCTATGCAGGATATTTATTATTTTATTAGCGGCGTGTGTGCATCCTTGGGAGTGGCTGACGATAAACCCTTTTCCGTATTTGGCCAAAAACCCCGGGCCTAGGTTGTTATGATAATTAAGTAATGGGTTGGTTCCGTTCGTCGGACATCCGTCCTTAAGTGTGGCGCACTCGACCGTCACACTTTAAGCAAACAGTTATTCAAAAGGACTTCCCAGGACTCTTTTTTCCCCTTTTGTTTGCTTACCTTGGATTTTGAAAGCATGGTATATGTTTTAGTCCTTGTGGTAAGCATTAATAATTACTTGAAAAAATCCTCATATTTGACTTTGAAAATTCAGCATAAAGGGGAGTATACGAACTGTTCCTTTTTAAGGTAAGAATTTTTAGGTATTAAGACTTCTTCGAAAATCCATAAAGGGGACTCATGATTTTTACTACTTTGATTGATTTTATTTTTACTCTAGTATGTACTTGTTTTATCAGTTTCTTCATGATATCCATTTAAGCAACAACTCCTTAAGTACATTTCAAGCAATCTATTGGTCAATTATAAGCATTGTTGAGGGCCACAAAACGATTTGTTAAACGATTTTTATTTATGGATTTATGTGCACATGCCACCTCAACAACCAACCGCAACAGCCACCATTCGACGATAAAAGCCTTGCGATAAACCCTAAAAAGTCCCAGATGCTTGGAGTCAGGTGATGGTGATTGCTTCGCCATCGAAAGCTAGTACTGGGTTACTACGATAGGTGATCGTTAAATGTTACACTGTAGAAATTATTGAGCTTTATGTTTGGTATTAATGAGTATAAAACCTGTATTCATTGTTCCAGTTTCTTCGGGTGTACGGACTCTGATCGACTCTATTGGTGGCAATCAATCGGTTTCGCGCGTACCTGCAATCGCAACATTGTTATCACCGTAGCTTAACACCTCTTATGGCTGTAAGGTATTAGCTGGCCAAACCGATTTCACATTTCACAGTTTTTATCATCATATCTGAACGGCTCAGCCCAAAAGTTGGGGAAGTTCGGGGCCAAAGTTCAGAGCGCGGCATGGAACACAAAAGACCTTACTGCTTCCTAATTGCGCACTAAATGAACTGAAATCAACAGCAAAATAAAAAAGTGTAGAGAATAAATAATAATAATGAATGGACGGGCGGAAGGCTATAGCGAAGGCGAAGGCGATGTCGACTCGAATCGGATCGTAAAGCCGTCAGCGTACATTGAACATGAAATGCACCGCCAATCAAAAAGGCGCACATAAAAATTACCCACTAAATTGCCGAAAAGAAATTAAGTTTCAGTTCCCAAGCACCCGCACCCCTTCCGACCAATGAATGAATGGATACGGTCTACTGTTTTTAAAATTGAAATTTAACTTTGGTGTCTGGATGTCTGCATATAACTGCTGGCACCGCCTATTGTGTCAAAACTGGAACTGCTGATTTCGAATGGAATATCTTGGGGGTTCGGTTTGGAGGCAGAAACAATTTAATTCATTTCTAGGGGAGCTCTGTAGAACAATTTTTATAGCATAGTTTTCAGGACAAAAGGCAAAAACTCTTAAGAGGCGAATTTATTGAAGGTCTGAGCCATTATGGCTATAGAGGTGTAAAGTCTCTGATTTATTAAGATTTCTTGGGCTATCTAGACTATATCGTGGCGGCATCATTGAAATGGAATTCAATGGAATATATCCTCCCTCGCAGCCCACCCTCCAATACTTAAAAACGAAAGCCGCAATGTCATTGAAAAAACATTTTCGGCCTCAACTCGGCGCGATCAATTTAAATTAAGCCAAAGATTTAGCTTTAATTAAAAATCTTCAAATACGCTTAATGACAATTAATTGGTCAGCATCGGCCCAGTCATCGCCATCGACATCGTCGCCCTCAGATCGTCGACTGGAAGACTTTTGGCTCCAGAGGGATGGATTGAGGATCTCCGACCAGATGGCCATATGGCCAAAAGTCACGCAACCGTCATAATACGATCTGAATCGGGGCTTTTCCTCTTTGAAGTTACAGCAGCTGTTGCGTGTTGCGAATGGAGATTTCTTGGACGACTCTTTGGATCAATTAAAGCAAATCAAACTGAGAAGAAAGAATGCTTCTCTTCTGTAGCAATACCCTTTAAAAAAAACTGTTTATAAAATAAAAGTCCTGTGTAGTTTAAGTAAGCCTTACTAACCTCGTTACTGTGACAAATGTCTTGACAACTGATTATTAACTTAACGACTTTTAAATAAAGGTTAGCTAGTGCCAAACCCCAGGACTCTGTGGGTTTTAATTATGCCACGAAAAGCTGACTCTAATGACTAGTTATGCACTCTGTGGCCCAATTGGGGTTTTAGACTATATATCCTGAATGAAACACTCCAGCTATGGACTATGTGCCATCACCCAGTTTTGTTCTGAATCCGCCCACTCCCCGGTAACAGAACTGACCACCAGCTGACGGTCCCCAAAGACAACACGACTGATGGACTGCTGATGACATAATATGCAAATAGAGTGCCACAAACCAAAACCAACAACAGCACATAAAATACATCCTTGCACACCCACGGAAATCATGGGGGTGAGTGGGCGAGGATACACCTTCTTAGTCTGACCTGTGAATAGTTTTTAGCTTGATTTCTTTGGGGAATTTTCCAGCTGGTTGAGCTGACAAAATGAAGGAGTTACTGTGTTTTGGATAGAGATGGGAGTTTAGAGCTAAATATAATATTATTTTTATGTAATAAAGTAAAGATTTTTATGCCTAAATGGTCTGTAAAGTTCCTTTACTTTGTGTACTAAAAGGAATAACTTTAATCACGCTACCATCTCCAATTAAGAATCCTGTTTATACTGCATTGTCCTTTGGTTGGTTCACTACCATTTGGCTACCACGTTCCCGCGGCTTTAGTAATTTACTTAATTACTTTGGCTTGTAAACGGAGGATAGCTGCTGGCTGGCCGAAGGATAAAGACAGAGAGTCCTGGCCAAACGTACAATCTCCCGGTAAGGTGCGGACTAATCGCACTGCTGGATAAACGAGTCTGCCACTGGCGGTGTTATTAGGTGACAGTTTTGCATAAGCAAAGCGCTTTGGCTGTAATTAAAATAATTACCCCTTCCGATTAACCCAGTTTCGAGGTTCGCTGCTCAATTTTCTGCAATTTGCTGGCCGACTACTGTCAGTGCTCCATTTCCATTAGGCATCAGGCACTGTTGTTATTATTTTGTCACATGTGAACCGAGGCGTGATCGAGGCGATTACCCAAAAAAGAAGAAGGACAGGGGGTTGCCACCGGAACCGGAACCGGATAAGGATATGACGCCTTGCGGCGCTGATTGTTCCTTTTGTTGCCTTGCCGTAGGAATCGGGACTTACCCTTTGATCCCAATCTCGCCCGGGAGAGTCACTGCCCGAGTGCAACCCCTTCGGCATATCGAACTCCGACTCAGGACTCAGGACATTATCCCATAATTATAGGGCTACCGTATGTCAGACTGGGGCACGTGCGCCTTCTGTTCTGTTCACTTGAGCCAATATTTATGCAACAATTTAACCGCAAAATTTATTCATGATTCCGTTAAATGGTTTTAAAGGCTTGTCAGTCCCGAAAAAGGCGGGTGAACCCTTTTCCCGGCCTATTGTATTTGCTTGCATGTTGTGGGTAATTTTCAGATTATCAGATTTGTGTTTCATTGGTTGTTTATTTGGAACAATTGAAAATCATTTGAGACTCTGATGCAGTTTTCATAAACTTCTAAGTTGGGTATTGGATTTCGTAACTCGAATAGGAAATGAAAGTGAGCTTCCCATTTCCCTGAATTGTGGTTACTGCTCCCTTTCGGGTTCCAGCTACTACAAAAAAAAAAGCAAATAAAACAGTTAAGAACAATTAAGTTTTCGAAATCATGCAAAAGTTCGAAAATGTCAAACTCCATAGCGTGAGAAACATTTCTGCAGTGATGCAGAATCAAAGCCCCCGAGAAGGAGAACGATATTTTTTACAATTAACGAATGCGACCCAACTTGGGGAATTGTGGGAAGCAATGATAAAATGAGAAAAAATTCAATACACTTTAAAAACTAAAAAGAAACTATAATATCATTACTACCTCAATTCGAGTAACTAGAAGTAAATATCTTGAATTTAAAGAACCTTAATTTAAGCCTTTCTTTAAGGATTACTAATTTTTAATTTCTTATTGAAAAATAAAATTTTTTCTAGTGACTTTTGAAGCTCAAATCGTTTTTGCCAAGCGATTTTGTCTCAATCAGACCCAACTCGACTCCGTCGCCAGTCCGATCCGGAGCGGCCTGGATTGGGGGTCCGGAACGTCATGTATCCGCTGGCACTACCATAGCAGCTCCTTCACACACATATACATGTGTATCTTGTATCTGTATCTGGATCTATAGTCGCATGGCAGTCATGTCACCCTTTTCATTACGCTCCATTAAGAGTGTTGGGGGATTAATTGAATTTAATTGATTTGCCAAAGCAGACTAAATTGGCCACACTGTCTAGATTCCGGGGGCAGCAACGCAACAGATACTCAGATACTCTCGGCCCTGGCAATTATCCATGAGATACATGTACTATATACATTACACTTGGTGCGAAGGAGAGAGCCATCGCATGCAATGACTTCTATCGCAGTGTTGGTTGGTCGGTTGGCTGGATAAATTAATGAGCACATGAATTTGGATTCCCACTTTGGGTGCTAGGCCAATAACAACAAAAACAATAACAACAGCATCAGCCCAGTTGATCGCTTAACAGTGGTTGCAAATAGTACACAGCCATGCACAACATATGACATCATCAACAGCTTGGCTTTTGTGCGGGTGCCTCAGTATCTTGTTGCTTTATTTGTCTTACTTTTTTTTTTTTTTTTTGTCAGCTTAATTACAGAACAAACTGCTCACAGCTAGAGCTTGGGATACTTTACTGCACAGCAGATACCGATACAAACTCCCTGCAGAGGCGTGAGATCAGCCTCAAGGGAGCCAGAGCTGGAGCTGGAGTTGGAGCTGGTTGGCTTGGTTTGGCTTTTCAAGTAACCGCGTTGACACTTTTGACAATGGAACTTGTTAATTATCTAGTTTGTGGCTGCTCCATATAGCAATTAAAGCAAGGAATCCATTTCTGGAGTCTAAAAATAGATGAAGCTAGTCTACTGGGTGCATATTCTAATTTAAGGGTCTTGATTGAATTAAGTTGTTGGAATGTGATGGCTATTGACGTCCTTTATAAGTTTATATATTAATCAACTTAAACTAAAACTTTATTTAAAGAATTATACAAAGTTCTTCACCTGAAATCACCTGGAAAGGATTAAGATACTCACATTAAAGATTCTACCGTTCTCCTACCAGACCTCTATAGTTTGAAGTCCTTAAGTTTAAGATAATTTATCTTAATTATTCTCTATCTAAAAACTTCCCAAATAAATGCACTTTTAATTGTAAATCGATGTCGAAAACCTCCACAGCTATATCCCGCTAGTACATGAAGTTATAAAAATAAAGCCATTTGTATTTTTACCCAAAGTCTGTGACAATTTTCGGCCACTCGCCCTTGATTGCTTTTGTGAACACAAAACCCGGACAAAAACACATCAAATGTTTACACTAAAATCACTATTTAATTATTTAAAAGCTCAGTGCAACAGAGATACGGAAAAAACAAAGGACCAACGATATTTATACATATGTGTAGTACATATATATTTTTTTCCTGGCCCGCTAAAATAAATAAAGCAGAAAATGAGCAAATATTTTTGTTCGATTTGTATTTGTTTTACCTTGATTTGCAGGGTTTGGGCTCCGAAATGTTTAGCTCCGCCCAGAACATGGCTCTGGAATTTGTTATCGTTTCGCTGTTGATTCTTTTTTTTTTGCTTTTATTTTTTATTATTTTTTTTTTTGGCATATGGCTGCGCTCCTTCAGTGCACACGAATCAACGAGAGGGGACCTGGGCGGAGCACCCGACTGGGGGGCTTACCGAGGGGCGGCTCCTCCCACTCGTCGGTGGGGCAATCCAATCATCGCCGACTTGCCACTGCGCATGGTGGCCTCGGTGGGCGGCGGGCAGTGGCGGGCTGGGAGTGGCGACTGCGATTGCGCCTCTGTTTTCAGTGATAACAAATCTTTATCGGGGCAATGGTTGCTTATCTGGACACGAATGGAAAATCAATCGATTCAATCGAGTTTCGTTTGTTTGGTAATTAGCTTTTGGACAATGTTGTTCTTTCTCTTTTCTCTTGCTTTCACTGGCTTTGTTTTTTTTTGTTGTTTGTTTTTCTTTAAATATCTGGGCATTGCGGTTAGAAAAACACGGTTTTTTATAAATAATAAATATATGTTGTAACTGTGTTAGTATGTTATTTAAAAGGGACACTTTAAGGTGTCATTGATTGGATATAATTTTATGACATTTTTTTCGATATAGATATTTTATGGCCTTAATTCATTAAGCTTTAAATAATATTTCTAAAGGAGCAAATATCCTTTATGTATTTTCTACTTTACACTTCAGTTTCTATTTGATGGTTGTTGCTAAACCATTGATCTTCATAGATCGATGGCCTTTGAAAAGGTTATGCATTTTATATCTCATATCTAAAGCTTTATCTTTCGTCCTCACGTAAAGGTAGTCCCAGCAAACAGACTCTAGCCATAAACATAATTACAACTTGTCAATAAAATCGAGCACTAACTCGGTAGACTCCGTGTCGCCACAAAACCCATTCTCCCTTTGCATTATCTAGACCAATCTACCATATAATATTTACTTAGTGCTTGCTCCGGGCTATCAGACGCATGAGTTGGTAAATGTTGTAAATTATACAAATATCGATCAACATTGCAGCAAATAGACATTCCGTAAAAAGGGATATATCATCTGCTATGTTTTTAGTTTTAAAACATGGTCGGAGATCTTGATCAAAATAAAATATTAATATAATATTTTCTACTGCTTACTGAAGATAGTTCTTGCATTTATTTTTGTTTCCTACTGTAAGGATCTCTGGATTCTGTTTTTGGTTCTAAAGTCTTTTGTATTATAAGTGGTTTATAGATCTTAAAGTTGACTGAACTCTGACTGTTGCATATCAAGTACACCCTAGGAATATATGAGAAAGTCCCTTACTCTTTCAACAATTACAATACAAATTGTTGTTTGGGTAAATCGTATCATAAATATTTGTACCCATTTCCATCCATTTGGAATGATCTGTGCGAGGTAGTTTTAGTTACACCGATATGCTGTAAGAGCCCTTTCAATTGGGGGTGCCATAAAACCGGAGTTTTATTTCAATCTGCCGCCTCTAGGTTAAATATATGGGCCTATCAACGGAAAAGCGCAATCGATCTGTGACCCACCATCATACCCAGCTCTGGCTACGATTAGATAAGCCACCACCTCCGGCTCCGTCTCCAGCGGGTGCTCCACTAGGAGCCCCATAGTTCAAAGTCGGAGCCGGTAGATCCGGGGGCAGCGAACGGCCAGTTGGGGCTACTCCAGCTCCAGCTTGGCCGAGCCGAGCCATCCGTCGAATCACTTGGCGAAGCGCGTCCTGTTTGTGCATCCATCCATCCCCGCATAGGGGGCACCTACACCGTAGCCCACACGAGCAGCCAACTATCGATCTATAAAGAGGCACTAAATCAACAATAACACCGCCGCAACACCGAGTGGAGTAAGAGCTATAAATAAATTATTTATTGCTTCGGTGGTGGAATATTGCCACCACACAGAGGTAATAGATGGATCGTTGGCCGGTATCGGGTTTTGGTTTGGGTTTGAGTTTGGGGGTCGGGTTTGGTTAGAATTCGGATCCGGTGCGGCACTATGCTTCTATGTGTGGGGCTCCAAATGACGCTGCATAAACGGACGGGAACCCTTTGGAATTGCACCTCACATTCCTCCCAGTTACCATGAACGATCACCGAAAGAAATAAATTTAATAAATTTAATAGAAAAATAATTATATAATTATGTATTTGCTTCTAAGATGTTTTCGAAAATATCCAGAGGTTCCAGATCGAAAATATATTTTGAGGAATACTAATTCAAACATTTTCTTTAGAAATTTATAAAAAATTTGCTCTGTGTATAACGAACAGACCAAAATTACTGTGATAACCGATTGGGTGCGTTGATAACTGATAGCCATGTTATTATTAAGGGCTATTAAAATTCTGATTGAAAATTCATGTCAAAAATATATTTTATTATCCATTGTAAAAGTTCACTTCATTTCAGGTCTTGATTACAACCGACCAGTATGGCATCCAATCGAGTTGTTACGATTTGAGTTGTTTAAAAACGATTGCATTGTGGGTAAATAGCATTTTTCAAATAAAAGCTTATGAAGCTATCAGACTACTTTATATATGATGTCTGGTATTAATGATCCTTATATACAAAGTTATAAAGATTTTATATGTTAAAAGGGTTTTGTTTAGACATAAAACCTTTTCAAAGAAAAGGATTAAGATTATTGTAATTTTAGTGAAACTATTTATGATAATGTTTTCAAAATGAATTGTTTAATCCAGAACTGGAGAGACTGGACCCCAATTGAATAGTTGCATCAAAAACACCTCCACTTAATCCACAAGTTCATATTTCCTTTTTAACATTTCAATCTTTCAGTTAATCACTTCTCACGACTTTACATGTCCGCCAGATTTGTTGCCCTCTAATTGGATCTAGGGCAGACAGTAGCAGAAATGGAAATAGTACACCAAGTAGGGGGGAAAACTGAGAACAAAACTTAAGTTGTTCGCACTCAAGCCTGGCTGCTCTAAATTTAGTGGATAATTTTTTAAATCGTTGCCATATGTTGGCGCAAGTGACACAAAAAATTTGGAAGCTGGGATCTGGGGCGTTCACAAATATTCAAATCTGTGACGGAAACTTTTAAGAATGGGCTTACAAAAGTAAGAATTGATCATATTAGAAGTCATAATACTCTTAAAACTTGTTTATATGTTCAATATCATGATACTCTTATTGCAAAGTAAAATTTTTATTTAATTTTTCTATCTTTTTAAAGATGTTTCCCAATGGTATTGCTCCAAAGCCTTGGAACCTTTGGTCTTCAATTTTCATATAATATCATGAAACTATATAAATTGAAACACCCTCAGAAAGTGTATAAAATCGGGAGCTCATAACACTTATTTATGCGCCCGATGAAATGGGAACATTAGCCCTGCGTGTTTTGTAAATATTTGTCATAATTCCAAAAAGGGGGGAGCCAGCGACTTTGAGGCGACATGTGCTCCACACCAGAGAAACAGACTTTTTGGGGAGCATTTAAAGATCTGCTATTACCAGTGAGTATTTGTTTTCGGAGCAGTGCTTTTAATGTCGCAATTAAATGCATGACTTTTTAAAATTAGATGCCTGTCAAAATTGTCTAATTTATGGTTCACAAAAGCTTTTCTCAAAATAATCCACAAAAAAATGAAACAAGAAGAAAGCAATATGCAGTCCAGATATTGCTTAACTTGGGAAGATCTTCAAGAAATCTGTGATCTCATGTGGTAATTTATCATTACTTTTTATGAAAACTATCCCATAAGAAACTTGAATTATATTAATAGATACTTGATAGCTATTTATCTATTAACTTTATAGATATTTTGAAAAAGAAGGAAGAAAATATTGAAGAAAATATAGAAAGATGTTAGATACAAATTCAAAGACTTGATTATTAAATAAGACAACTTAGAATCTTTTTAGAAATATCTCTTTGAAAATATCAGATCAGAACTTGATAAAATAACTATAAGGTATTTTAATTCATAAAATGTATTGCTTAAATAAGCTTGCCAAAAATGGCCAAGGTTAAATATATTTTAATATTTTGAAATGGTAAATGTGCGCTTCACTTTACCCTTTACAACACTGGATGCTAACCGGACAAAAAATGTAACGAAATTTCATGAGCGAGACTTCCGCTTTATAGTTACTTTAGCATAGATCAGAATAGGGCAAAAAATGTGTTAAAAAATTCAATTTCCTTTCCAACTTCAACCAAATGATTAGATCCCCCAGCAAGTTCGTAAATCTATAAAGCCATAAGAAGTTATGGAAACCATAAAAGCAGGCCAAAACCATTCGCGAATGCCAAGTCAAAGTTGCCAAAGGCGAAATGCGATTGGGGGAAGACGCGGATATGGCATTTCTTGGCAATGGTGGCGATGGGGGTGGAAAATCGAGCACCTTGGATGCCAGAAACCACTTGAAATTAAATGGCGGGGCACTTCAAATGGCAAAGACAACACCGATTGCCAAATCGATTGCGGTGGTTAAGAAGAAATCAAAAAAATAAAGAAAAAGATGAAATACAAAAAGCCCGCCCCCTTGAAACGATAAGGTAAACCAAAGGCCGGCAAACACGCGCCCAGCCAACGCACCATCCCCCACCACACCTGTACACCTCATCCAGAAACCCACACCACCGCCCACCCCATTGTTCGGCTGGCGCATTGATTTGAACGAATCAAAGCGGTATGCGCACTAAAAATACCAACAACAAGCTACCAAAATCCAGACATGTCATGACAAGCTGGAAGGAGGCGTGGCTAAGAGCGGGACGGCTGTCGCTCTCGCAATAGCAGTCAAGAGCGAGAGGTCCGAGTTGGGCCAGTAATGGTGGTTCATGTTCCGATTCCATTTCGTTGCGTTGCCGCAATTCCAATTGGAAGCGGGCGGTTGTGTGCATGTGTGTGGTTGGGGTGGGTGAGGGTTGTTGAGATAACGGGACCGCTGAGTGGGAACGCCGCTGCCACGCTGCTCGTCAGTCGCTTTCAGACGCTCGCTGTTGCGATAGCACGACAACGGTTTACGGTCTACGGTTTACGGCTAACGGTAAATCGGTGAATCACGAACAAACCAACGAGACGCTCCCCGCTCTCACTCTTCCTTCCGCTTTTTCCCCAACCACCGTTCAACGCCGACAGCGCCGTCAACGTCGACGTCGCTGCGAAATCTTAGCGAAAATCCCAACACTTGGCGGCACATAAGGGCATCGAGAATTCAGCTTGTTCCGCGGCAGAAAGTCAAGTGCAGCAACGTTAGAGTGCGGCAGAATCAGCAACAGCAGAAGCAGAAGCAGCAGCAGCCATAGCAGCGATTGTGGCAGAGTTTTCCAAGCTCGGCGGCAGAGATTCACTCTCGGCCTGGCGCCGGCGTCAGCGTTCCACGGGTCCGTGATTAGGTTTTACGGTTTCAGTCCGCTTGATGACGCCGAAGCCAGCAGTTATGCGCTTAGCAGCAGCAGTAGCAGCAGCATCAGCATCTAAAGCAGAAGCAGCCCCAATAGCAGCTTTAAATCTGTGACACTTCCTTCCGTGACCCGTTGCGTATACGCACCGTAACCCCATTGAAATCCGCAATCGTATTCGTACTCGCATGCCGTCGCGTAATCCCAAAAACCACTTCAGTGCCAATTCAAAGAACCAACCATCAAAGCTAACCAAAGCTAAAGTTAATAAAAATTTTTAAAATTAATAAAAATTAGAAAACAAAAAAAACTTGAAACCGTGTTTGAAATGGATGTGGCCAAAATGCAAGCCACTTCCGGTCAGCATCTGATGCATCCGGCCGCACCGCCTGCCCACCAGCATCACCTGCCCCTGGACTACAGTCTGGGCAACTTTAAGCCGGCCATCGCGGCAGACTTTCCCGGTCCCTTCCTGACCAACCAGCAGTCGTCCTCGGCCTCTAATTCCGCCTCTGCATCCGGTTCAACTCCCGCTTCCGGTACGCCTTCCTCCGTCGCTGCCTCCGTCTCCACAGCCTCGCTGCAGGTGCGTGATCTAAGTGCCCTGACGGCGATGGCCACGATACCCTCACCCACCCAGCTGCTCCACCAGCGGATGCATCAGGCACAGATCTCCGTGGACGCGGCCCTGGGTCACCATCAGCAGGCACCGCCGCCGCAGCCCCAGCCAACTCAGAATCCTCCGCAGCCGCAGATGCCGCCGGGCTCCACGTCGCCGCACGACTATGCGCCCATGTCGGCCTTCAAAGCGGTGCTGCCCAAGAAGCGCACTTCCGACGGTAAGTTTCTGATGGGATTATGTGATAAAATGATACATATTTTGTATGGAAATTGTTTGTGATTCACTTTAAAATTTTTAATTTTTGTAAACTTTTTTAGCATTTTAGCGCTTTACTGGGTTTTAGCTTTTTAAAATTAATAAATACCAGATGTTTTATTTAATGGTTGGCTTCAAGACTATTAGAATATATCACTATGCTCAGCTTATTTGAACCAAAAGTTATTTGGATCTTATTTATTTTTTAATATAATCTTTTCAAAAGTCATACAATTGTTTTCCCGATTAGAAGAGTAGCAATTTGACTTTAAATTTAATGTTTATAATGAATTTAAGCTGTGGTTTGAAAAATTTAATACCAAAAGTTTGAAGATTTTAAGATTTTATCGTTGATATTTGATTTTTGACTTTACTTGTTCTTCAAATTCTTTGGTTAATAAAATAACGTCTAATTGTGTAAAAAATACCTTTCTAAAACCCAAACTTTTTTTAAAAAGTATTTCCATTTAGCTTTAACCTTTACAAATTATCAACAAACAAGATTACTTGAAATAAAATATAAGTTTTATTTTTATTTTAAAATGAATCATGTTTCTTGGGTGTGAAAATTATTCCAACAAACAAACAAAAAACAACTTAAAAGTAAAACCGCAGAATAAAAAGCTTTAAAAAAAATACAAAGATAGCCCCTTCTTAAATTAGACCTTTAAAGTCAGATAAATATTATATTATCTTTAATATACATAGTTTCAAAATTATGAATATAAATATTCTAGCCACTTTAAACATCTGAAAATCAATGAAATAGATGTATTCCTATTTTTTTCGTATCACCATTTTTCAATGCAAATACATGCAGCCACCAGCAGATTGGAAAAAGCCCCCATTCCTTTCCTGCCACATCTCATATTCCCCAAGTTAATTAAAATCGTGAAAAAAGAATCGAGAATCAACAACACCGAGAGCATGATACGCGGATCCCAACCGGAGCTGCGACAAATCCCCAAAAGGCTGGTCAAAAGGGGCGGGGTGGGAATTTTTAAAAATTTATTTGAATAATGTGTGATTTTTAAATATGGCTGGCCATCCACGGCCAGTGGCCACCACGGGAGTCCTGGGGGTCCACCACCGAAAGGCTCTGGGCTCGGTGTCAGTTTAATTGGAAAAAACCAAAAGCTGAGTTCGGGGGGAAAATGAGGAAAACAAAAATGGTTCATGGGGCAGCAGGAGCAAATATTCATTATTCCGTTTGTGTGAGTGTGTTTGTGAGGAAATCATATATGTACGAATGTCCTGTGTGTTGTGTGTGTGTGTGCGACGCTTAATGTGCAAATCTTCGGTGTGGACATGGGGCAGGAAAATGGATATCGGGGATTGAAAAATCCATAGCTGAACCACAGATACACAGATACAGAGATACGGATACGGATACGGGTGCGAAAGGCAAACAAATGGACAAACTTGTAGATACACAGTCCAGTGCCGTCCAGATACACAGATGGATGATGCTATAGTGTGGGTTAGTATCTGTGTGAGCTGGTGGCAGACGCCGTTGTCATCGCCATCGCTGTTGAATTTCAAATATGGGCATTGAATGAATGAATGAGTGTTTGTATGGGAGCCTGCCACACTCATGGGTGTGTGTGTTTGCCCCCATATTTTGCTCATCCTCTCTTTGGTCTCTCTTTTTGGGGGCAGAGAGAGAGAGCGAGTGGCATCCAGGCAGCGACAAGCGGATTTCATTTACCGGCATTACATGTATCCCACGGATATGTTTTTAGCCTCCGACACGGGCATGGATATGCGGAAAAACCACTCACTCACACACACACTCGCACATCTGTTCGCACACACTGAATTTTCAATTCCGTTTGCCGCGACAAGCTTTTCCCCCCCAAACCCCCAAACCCCCACAAAGAACATGAATTTCGCTTTGTTTGTTGGAATATTTTTTGCAGTCTTTGGTGGGACAATATATTGGTCGCTGTGGCCGTACTTTGTTGGCCCTCCGGTGACTGATTGGCCCCTCCCATGGCTGGGATCTCTTACATGCAAAATCTCTGGGGTCTAAGGGCTTGATTACTTTTAAAGAGAGGTTATCCCAAACAAGTTTAAGCTTTAAAGTGCTCCCTGGTTGGTTTAATTCCCATCAACCCACCCAAAACCAGCATAATGAGTTTATCATCTCATTAACTCGTGGCTAACCTTGCCCCTTGAGGTCAATCGAAAATTTTCGTCGCATCTTACCATATTAGCCCACCCACCCATCTGTGGATGATCTTAATTTCCATTCATATTCCACATACGCCACGTATGACTCAATTAATTGTGCCCACTGCCGATTGCGAGTCTAATGCGTAGCGAGACACTTTGACACCGCCACTCCGTGAGTCACGAATTAAGTTAAATTGTGAAAATTACTCGGACCCAGACTAAGACCCAACTAATAGTCGCCAAAGGTCGATAGGTTAAGTGGCAGAAAGTACACAAACTAGTTGATCAGAGACCTCTCATCAGCATTGATTCATTCTCAAATATACAAAGAAGACGCCCTCGTCGAGAAATACTTTTCAAATGATATCAGACCGAAAATCAAAACGAGTGCCTTGAAAATCAGAAAACGTTATACATTCGGTGTATAAATAATATTAATGATTTATGTGGCGAGCCTATCGGGTTGTAGAGGTGTTTGTTATAAATATATGGTTAGCCGAATTCATCGATATAAATTCAGCAATAAATTTGTTGAGCCTTTTTCAATCACACCAAACAATTGAACAGCGATTGGAATCAATTAAAAAGGCAATCGAAATATCCTAACGAATAAATAAAAGGCTGTCAATCGGTGACACATGCACACGTTTTTTTTCAGCTCCAGGTTATCAGGTTCTAGGAATATTGTCAATTAGATTAGATCTAATACATATTGGGGTGACATTATCATTCAAGTATTAAGAGATGTGGAAGTATTATTCACTAGTTTGGATCTAAGGACTTTCAATGAAAGATATTAATACTTTAAGACACCCTAGAAATAGCATTTATAAACATAAAGTGTATTTAAGGTTCGGTATATCTCACCTACATTTATAAATACCATCACAAAGTACATTATTGATCAATAACAAATTGTCGCAACGAAAATCTGAGCAATATTTATGAAATATTTATGACACACGTCGTAATCATTGGCAACTCATCGCCTGTCATATATTTTTCAACTTCTCACAAGTAGACGAAAATTGGGCATTGTAAATCTATAAAGATATCAATATCCAAGCCAGGCCATCAGCCAAATCGAAAAGAAAGCCAAATCCCCTCCGAATGCACCCAAAAAACTCACAGAGTATCCGAGAGATACGACCTGGGAGGAGTGCAGATAGTTAACAACGCACACACACCGCACACGCGTTATGATTTACGATCTGCTGGGTAAATACATAACGACATCTAAACATGTCAATATCCTCTGTGGCCAGTTGTAAAATCGAAAGAGTAAAAGTATCATAAAGTAAGCGATAAGTAAACAAAAGGCCACAAACAGCAACAGACCTCAGACCTCAGACCTCAGACTATATAGTTCGTGCAACATTAAGACTCTGTTATAGAATGGTTTCCCCTCCCATTTATTTTTCACATTTCAGTTGTTGTTTATGCCCTCGATTTCAGGCCAGTCCAGTCTGTCCAGGTTTATCATCATGCCAGTGTGTTTGGCAAAGAAAAATCAATTTCCAGGGCGAACCCTTCCCGCCATTTGTCACGTTTGCTGTTTGGATATTGAAATTAGAGTCGCCTCGATCGACAAACTCCCGATCCCGCTGCTGATAGTATGAGAAACTGCGATTTTCGATATCGAATTTGTAGTGTCATAAAAGCTACCAGAGTAGATATCAGCTTATAACAACAATAAATACGAGCCCCAGTCCGATATGGCTAAAAATATTATATCGCTTAAACAGAAACTCGCATGTACCTTTGAACCATCCATCCAAAAAAATACACAGACACTGCTATGAGTTTGCGCAAATTATGAATGAATCTCCATTTGAACAAAGTTTTATTACCTTTTGATACTGAAATCTAAGAAATTTAAATATAGGCATGTACCCCAAAAATAAAAATAAAATACAAAAAAAGAAAAGTGAAAACGGTCTGTTCCCTGTGGCCGGCAATTAAATGTCATTTATCAGTAAGAGGGAAAAAAAGGTAAAAAATTGTAGTCTAAAGTTTAGATAGCCTCCTGATTTATGGCCCGGCGATAAGCAGCTGGGAAAAGGGTGCAATACACGGGAAAAAAAGGTGGGTTCGGCACGGGGATGGGGTCGGGGCAGAAGAGTCACTCATTGCATTGGCATTGGCATTCTGATTGATTTGCAGTGTAAAAATAAATAATATAATTGCATTGGGTGGCATTTCAAAGAACAACTGCCGACGGCTGGGATCTGGTATCTGTTATCTGGACAACTGTCCTACCAACTGTCTTGATAGCTTGGAGCTTGTCGAGTGTTTGGATACGCAATCCCTAATGCCATCTAATGCCACTCAACGAGTTGAGCTTATGGGAGCTAAAGAGCTCGGGATTCGCTCGTTCTCTGCGGCTGATATGCTATCACCTCGGCTAGGAAATCCAAATCGAAACGAAATCCAAATCTCAATCGAAATCCAATCCGCAGTTGAAATCGGAATCTCAACGAATCCGTAAATCATGCACACATTCGTATGGCATGCCAACAGACCAAATCATGGCCTAATCTATCTAACCGTTCGCAGTTTATGGCCCTCTTCTGGCCATATCGCTGGGGCTCTTTATTATTTATACTGCTCTGTTTTTATTTTTTGCCATTTCCACTTTCATATTTGCCGAAAGCAGAATTTGTTTTTATAATATTACGACCCATTCAGCCATCCACTCCCCGACTACTGTTGCAATGTTCGAGTTGATCGAATCGATAGTAGTATACTTTGCCCCCACTCCGCTGCCCAGTGACGGTCTTTTTTTTTGATTTTGCACTTATAAGAGGTCTTATAAATTAATAAAAAAAACAAAACTACTATTTTTATTTAAATAAGCAACAATAGTTTCAACTAGAAACAATTATTAGACTCCCTATCTTAATCACACATCATTTGCATAATAATTTTCAAAATTAAAAGTAATAATCATAACATATCAGAGTATTATATTAAAACACCCCATAGCATAACAAAAACCTATTCCAATTACTTGGCAAGCAATTTTCGCACAACTTCCGTGTAATTATAATTGAAATTCCAAAAATTAACACCTTCTATACAAGCCTCCCCACCGAAAATCGTTAACCCAAACCAAACTGTAATGGCTGCAAATCTCCCCAAAATAATAATAATCCTGCCATAAGCCAGAGAAGTGAGGGAAGGACAGGAAGGACAACACAGGGCACAGGATAACAATGATTTCAATTACCATGCAGTGTCGAATAATTATTTTACCTTCTACTTTTTTATGTGAACAAGTGCGTGGAGTGCGTGAATATTGCTCCCGGGCGGATAAAAACAGATGAACGTCGAACGCATGGCTTTTCGGAGGTGGGGGCGTTGGTTTTGAGGGCTGATGGCAAGGTTCAGGGGGGTGGACGACGGCTATGTCTAATGTGCACAAATTTATGACTTTACTGCCGGGCGTTGAGGGTCGTTGCGTTGCTGCTACTTTGCCAGCCAGCCTACTGTCTTCCAGCGTCCTGCCTCCAGAATCCAGAGCCCGGATTCCGAATGGCCTGCCACCCCGAGGCGGCATTGGGCACATGCTTAAGCTCATTATTATCGTTTAAACAAGTCGCTCTACGTGAGCCACCAAGAGCCACTTGTCCGGGTCCTTGGGGTTGCTTTTAGCTCACTAGTTTCCGCCGAAACGTTAAACGTTTCCAATTTTATTTCCCTCATATTGTGCGGGGCTCTGGGCTTCCACCCAGTTCTGGAATTCATTGGGTGGTTGTGCTTTTGGGTCTTTTTGGCCATTTGATTCGAATTCGTTTCTGGCTGGTGCCGGGAAAATGAAAATCCACTCGGGACGATTGTGTGCATAATTAGATATACAATAGAAAGGGTTCAGGGGTGTCAGGTTCAACTCGGGAGATCGACATTTGGCTTAATGTTAGTGATTAACATTTAGTTTTTGATTATTGTTATGGAAATATTTGGGGTATTATAGTTTGTTATAATTTGTTTCGTACTCTGAACATATTAAATAAATGTTTTAGTCAAATATTTAAAAAAATGCTTTATAAAGTCTTATAAGAGACTATACCTATCTCTTGAATCCTTATTAAAAAAAAACTCATTAAAGACGCTTTTATGACTGTCAAAGATCATATAAATATTAAAAATAAAACGAAGTTTTTCAAAACCCAAGTAACACCTTTTCTAGACCCTTTAACCCTCTTTTTGTGATTATCCTGTCTATATGTTAAATATTGAAAAGCACTTAGTGACAAAAACGGAAAATCCAAAGAGCCAAGTTCGTATAAAAACAACAACAGATAGAACAACAACTACATAGAACGACAGAAGGGCAATAAAAACACTTGACACTGTGGCAGGAAAGAAGACAAAGCCGCCACGCACCACCCTTGTAGTGTATCTATGTATCTGATGGATACACAGACTGTGCGGCAAGGAAAATTCGCTCATTTTTCGCATTTTCTGCGTGGGTTTTGTTTATATTTACTTGGCTTTGCGTTTTGCCGCCTCACTGACTACTGCCTGCCATAGCAGGCCATAGGAATCAAAGTCCCGCCCCTGTATTTTTCCCTGCCACCGCACACACACCACCCCCCCTTTAGCCGAGATGCCCCGGTAGTTACTTTTATCTGCGTGGCGAATTAGAATGTTGTCAAATTGTTATTCTTTTGTTGCGATGCGGATTCATTCATTCATTCGATTCGCCTCCGGCCTCCAGTCTCCAGCCTCGTCGCGGTTTTCACTTGCCTTCAGCCTCCTGTGTGTGTGTGTGTGTGTGTACCCCTTTCATCACCGCTCGCCGACCCCCTGAGCATCACGACGCCCCTGGCAGCCGTGCGCCTGCGTCAATATGCGGCACGCGGAATGTCGCCGGAGTTTCCCTGCCCTGCTCCGGTTTGGCTGTGTGTTTTCTGTTTTGTCATGCTCCATTTAGCCGAGTGTGGACCGAACAGATGTTCTATTTAAACGCACATTATTATTATTTCATTTCGACAGGCGATAGACTCGGAGCATGTGTACTCCTGGCCGGAGCACCAGGCACAAGTTCATCTTTCACAATGCCAAGGGGATTTTTCCAAAAGAATGGTCAATAACGATGACTCTATGAGAAGATATCTTATCACATAGATTAAGGCATTTTATAGTAGCTTAAACTTAAAAAAAATTACCCCTAAAAATGACTCTTAAAAAATGATAAACTAATTCATTCACTAAGAAAATTTTTCCTTTAAAAAAAAATCACTTTCAAAGCTCCTATCAACTCTGAAACATTTGTCGGGTGGCTGCCTTTGTCCAGGGGCGTGCCGACTTCACCCTGAGCGCCGGCGCCGTGTATCCGTATCCGATTCCGGATTTGTATCTCTGTCCACGGCCATCATCGCTGGCCAACAATTTCGGGGTGACGATGCCAAATGATGACGCGTTGATGTCAAATGCGGAAAGCGATTTCCAGCCGGAAAGGGGCGGAAGGATGCGTTGATTAGGGTGAATTAATGGTCATGTAAGGTGGATTAGGCGATTGAATACGAAAATAATTACATTTGAAATTCGATACGCTGCCAACTGGCATCCTCCAACATCCGTGTATGAATGTGTGTGAGAGGCTGTACAGGTGGATGGGTGCCCTTCCCCCTCGAAGTTATTCCTACTCGTCGTTTTTTTTTTGCGGAGTGATTGATGATGTTGTATACGATTCGCTCTGATTTGGCTAAATGTTTATTTGCATTTGGAAAGGGGTTACCCCATTAAAATAACAATTATTAAAAAAAAGTATCTCATTTCTGTATCCTTTTTTTCAGATGCATCTCTGGCATTTAGCATAAGCAGACTGGTCAAGACTGAACAACTGACGGCCATGGTGGCCGCTGGCCTCAAGCCACTGGCCCCCTTGGAGGACAACAACAACTCCATCTCGATGCTGAGCAAAAACCATCAACTGCAACATCACCAGCAACACCAACAACACCAGCAACATGTTCCACACCACAACGACAACAACAACAGTAGCAACCACCAACGGGTCAAGCCAGCCTTCATCAGCGCCAGCGAACGTCTGCGAAGACAATCGAGATCCCGGTCCAGGTCGAGGTCTCGCAGTCCATCGCGCTGCTCCTCCCAGATCGACATGGAGGATACGGAGTCGCACCACTCGCACCGCTCGTTGCACTCCCGGTCGAGATCACGTTCCCGCTCCCATTCGCGCTCTCGCTCCCACTCCAGCAGCTCTTCCGTGGAGCTGGAGGTGGACTCGCCACCCGGCAGTCCACGCATCAGTTCGCCCAGCACCGCCTCCGCCTCTGCATCTGCCTCCGAGCTGTTGATCACCGCCAATGGTGGCACCACCAGTATAGGCTCCAAGAAGTCGGATCTGTTTTCGGTATCGGCTCTGCTGCGTAGGGACGAGCCGCCCCAGAGGCGGACGCCACGCAGTCCTCCGCTGAGCCACCTCACCGCCAGCGGCCTGCCCATGCCCTTCAATCCCCTGGAGGCCATGCGCCAGGGCTATCCGCCCAACTATGATGCGGCCATGTTCCAGCGCCCGCTCTTCTCGCCCGCCCTTCCTTTCTTTGCCGCCGTCGCCTTCCACCAAGGTCAGCAGCAGCAACAACAACAGCAACAGCAGTCCGGACTGGCAGCGGGGTAAGTTGGATACTTTCCTAAAGTCCTTAGCTCTCCGGACCCGGCACCGGGCCTGGACAGTGTCCATCTCGGGACCCATTTTAATTAGCTCGCCTCAATTAAATGTCTAACCCACGCTTTATCATTCCCTGCAGCTACCATCCGGACTCGCAGGAAAATCTCTTCCGACTACGGAGTCTCATGGTGCCGCTCCAAACCGCCGGACAAAACAACTCTACAGCAGCGGCGGCGGCGGCGGCAGCTGCTGCGGCAGCCGTCGGCGTTGGAGTGGGCGTCGGAGTCGGCGTGCCACCCAACGGCGGGCATCTGGGTCTGCCACACTCGCCGCACCTGCACCACTTCCACCACATGGCCGCCAAGTGGCCGGGCCTGCACCAATTCAGCGACCTGTACTCGTGCATGAAGTGCGAGAAGATGTTCTCCACGCCCCACGGCCTCGAGGTGCACTCCCGCCGGACACACCACGGCAAGAAGCCCTACGCCTGCGAGCTGTGCAACAAGACCTTCGGCCACGAGGTCAGCCTCAGCCAGCACAGGTATGTGGAGAATTCTACCGCAATGGGAGTGGGTGGCGTGGCTTAATTACACTGAAAATAAATAGGAATTTGCCATTTTCGCAATCATTTGGTCAGGTTTTGTACGAATGAAATATCTTTAATATTAATTTTTGGATTTACAAATTTCTTCGAGTGCATTTTAACCATTGTCCTCGTCTGGGACCCAAGTGGACACTTTGCATTACTTAATTTAGCCAAAATGGCTGGATTTCAGCCTGACCAAATGTTTGCCTTTGTGGCTGTAGTTAAAACACGGTGCCTCGGGGGGATTTAAGCCAAGCCTTAATTAAGGCAGAAGCTCGTTCGCCAGGACCCTTACTAATTTGGCCCACCATTCTCCATTCGCTTTCCAGGGCGGTGCACAACGTGGAGAAGGTGTTCGAGTGCAAGCAGTGTGGCAAGCGTTTCAAGCGCTCCAGCACTCTGTCCACCCACCTGCTCATCCACAGCGACACGCGGCCTTATCCATGCAACTATTGTGGCAAGCGCTTCCATCAGAAGAGCGACATGAAGAAGCACACCTACATACATACAGGTAAGATACAGATAAAAAACTTAGCATTAAATCCGTGAATCCTAGCTATAGCCTAAAAACAAAGATTTAAACGAAAATGGGGGATGTGGTGGAAGGGAACTGGGGGCTGTCTGTTTGGGGAGGGGGAGTACGGGAAAAGCCCGCCATTAAAGTACTGAACGAACCACCACCGAAAGCCGCAGTCGCCAGTTGCAATTACAGTTGCCATCGGCAGAAGCAGATAGATCAGATTCGCCGGGGGGGGGGTAACAAGGGGACCGGAAATGGGGTGCAAAAAAATGGAGCACCCAGCTTACTCTCCGGAAAGTCACTAGGGAGAACACCACGCTGAGAGACACACGCCATCAAAACTAAAAGAGAGAGAGCATGCGAGAGACAGGCAGAGAGCTGCTGTTTTCTGATAAGAATATCGGCAAGCGAGGACAACAGAATGGTGCTATGTACTGGAAGCACTCGGCACACAGATACTCGCACACAGATACCCTCAGCGGCGGTGTGTGTGTGTGCGAGAGAGCGAGAGGCGGACAGTGAAATCACAGCCGACCAATGAAAAATTTAGTCAAGAGATTTTGATTTTCTGTTTTATACGCGCACACACACACGAATAACAAATACGAGACGCACACATCGACACGCGGTGCAGTGGTATAGGTGCATACACCCCCGAAAACGAAACGGAACTGAAACGCCATTGCGGAGCAGCTCTAAAAAAGGGAATGGGAGTGAGAAACCGTTTGGTGGAAGGGTGATAGGTGGAGGCAGTAAAGGGGAGAATACCGTTGGGTGGGGCTGGCTGGCACATTAGCATCGATTTCAAGTTCCTGATGTCTACGTGAAAATTTCTAATCTCGAATGCGATTTATTCTGGTTTACACACACACACACTCCCACTCTTGAAATGAAAGTTTATAGCCAGTGCTATAAAAAATTAAAATTTTTAGTCAGTTTTTTAAGGTAAAGGGGTGTTTCAGATTTCTTTAAAAATTAGAAAAAAATCATTCTTATATCAATATTTCGAATTTTTAATTAAAAAACTATGAATAAGTTTTTGTTTTCCAAGTAAAAACAGTTCAAATTATATAATAAATGCGTTTAAAACCAAAAAACTAATAGAAACCCCCTCCAATTGTAAAAAGTAATCCCTTTAAAACCCAGATAACCTAAAATACCAAACAAATCCTCATTTATTTGCCTAATCCACTCATAAAATATAAATTCGCAATCGTTTCTGTGCCAAACATCCAGATTTTTCTTTCTTATATACGAATATTGGATCATTAAGCATAAAAAGCAAAAATTCCAGTCTGCCTTCAAATCAGTTTACAAATGGCAAGGATAATAACCTTTAATAAGCAGACCTCCTTTACTTGTGCGTCGGTTAAAATCACTGAAAGAGAAATCTGCACACGCACATACATATACATGGGGGAGAAAGGATAAAAGAGAGAAAGAGAAATATTCCAGACATTTTTATCGTTCGCCGACTTCGATTTAGGACGTGTGCCTCCTCCCTTACGGCGCCCCTGAAATCTCCTCCAACTGCTTTTGGCCGAAGTGGCACATGTGGCTATGTTGGCTCCAACATTTCGAGATTTTTCCCAACCAACTGTTTTGTTTTATTTTTGCTTCTTCTGGGTTTTTTTTTTTTATACGGTTCTCCTCTGGTGAATTCTTTTTTTGCTTTCTTTACGACTTATCCTTAATTTTGTTCCTTCCTGCCCGGCTCACTCTACACTCCCGAGACGTGTTTCCATCCCAGACAGCAGATTTTTCCTATCTTCAGTTGATGTGATTTCCTTGAACAATTTCAACGTTTCTTTATTTTTTTCCCCCCCATTTTGGCCTGGATTCTTTCTTCAGTTTTCGTATTTACTTTTTGGCAAAAGGTTTTTATATGCTTGGCCCGTGTTTTGCTTCCGTTTCCGTCTCTTGTTGTTCTTGTGTTTCGGTTTTATTTCCTTGCCTCAGATTTCCTTTTTCCTAAATTTATGCGCCATAAAAAGGCGGAGGTAAAAAACAAATATTATAGGGATATTTTATTTATTCATGACTTTTGTTTTCCATTCCAAAGTTCAATCTTAAGGTGGCTGGGAGTTCAAAAGGTGTTGTGAGTAAAGAAAAACAAAATCGATATTTTAAAGTGGAAATTGTTGCTTTTACAATTTTATATTTATTAAGACTTTTAAAAAAAGTATGTATCTTAGGTATAAAAATAAAACTAGGCCATTTCCAAACAATCTATTCATTGAAATGAATACTTACATATAGAGAAGATAGTTTTTACCTGTTCTTTTATTATTTTATTAAGTATTTTTATAATTTTGTATAATGTTTAGACAAAATGTAACCAACTTCTCACTCTATTAAATAACAACTGCTTTGATTTTTAATCTAAACCCTAAAATATACAATAACCCCTCGTAACTAGACGTCAAATCCGTTCCATTAAATCAGAGGTCGGCACGGCCCTATCTCGGGGGCATAGGAAATTTCTCTGCCCGAGCTCTGCCACACACACACAGTATAAATGTGTGAAACGTCATGCTCACAGCCTACTTTCTGCTATTCGTTACTAACACTAATGCGGTAAAATCATATCAATGTATTGGGGTGCCGACCACTGCATTAAATCAACCCAAAGCCATTTGGCCCACGGGGCGTATGCGTGATTTGGCTCTCACCGCTTAGCACGAATTTCCCAGCCATCAGATATGTGGCGAACGTGTTGAATTAGGAAGCAAATGCAGAATGAAGGAGTAAATGGGGGGTGGAGTAAACTAAAGCATAAAATATAAGAAGACTAAAAGGAAAGCAATTCAACTGGCAGCCATGATTTAAAAGTATTTCCACAATGTGCTGCAATAAGAATCCTTGAAATAGGAAACCAACAAAAAAATTAACCCTGGCACATAAGCTAGAGTACTAGAACTGGATACATGGATGTTACCCTCATCCTTCCAGCTTCTTCTCTAATTTGCCGACGGCCGACGGGATTTTTCTTTCTATTTTCTACTTTTGCCTTTTTTTCTGCTTTTTTTTTGGTCTCGTTAGTGTTCGTGGGTCGTTTTGGCCGTGATAAATAATAAAAGCTGCTCTATAATCTCTGCGACTACGTGACGTTATTTGTGCCGATAGTGCACGAACGTGCCCCGAGCCATGGGATCCCAGAGCCAGAAACGGGCCAGAGACCCTTCAGCTCCTGCATCAGGCATGCTCGGTGAGGCCGGATGAGAGCCAACTTTTGCCTGACGACTCAATTTTACTGTTGCTCGACCTCCTCCAGCTCCAGCTCCTGCTCCCAGTTACCCCCATCCCAGCACTCCTTCAGCTGCTCAAGAAAAGTAGGAATCCTCATGCCGCGGGAGCTAAAAGTTGAATCAGAGCACATCCCTACGGTCGAATGTTTCACAATCACGTCGCTGCAATTCCATTATATACAACGAAGCTGTCTTCCGTTTCGTTTCGCTGTCTCTGCAGCCTCTCTTTCTCTCTGTAGTGGCCCCATCTCTTTCTTTTATCCTCTACCTCTCTTTTTTCGTCGGCTCTGTTTATTTTATATACACTTTCCCCGATTCCCAGTAGTAGGTAGCCCCCAGAGTCAGGTCCTCTCCAGTTAGCAAGTTGTCGTCGTTATTTTGTTGCCGTCGCCCCCAATCTTCTTCCTTCGCTATATAAATATATATTGTATATGTGTGTGTGGGTAGTGTGTGTGTTTGTGTATATAGTACATAAAATGTAACCCAACAAGTCTATGCCACTATCTCCATTCAGCAGAGTGCCATAGATAAGAGAAAACACATATGTAGGTATGTACATATTCCCTTACCGTTCTTGGGGTAAAATAAATATAATCAAAGTTTTTGTATAGCTCAGGGGGCTCAAAATTATTACTTCTAGAGGCCTTCAAAATATAAATTTAGAGAACAGACCTCTGAATATAAAATTCCGGAAATAAAACCTTTTTAATTTCTCTAAAAGAATACCATTTTTTCATTTTCAATTTCCGAGATTTGATTACAAGACGTCAAAAATTTCATGACATATCTGGCGCCAAAAAAATCATTCATTTCGAAAGCAGTTTTCTCCGCAAATCCCCTAATGAAAAATTCAACAGCATGAAAATGAGCAATAAATGGAGTATAAAGCAGAGAATAGGGAGGAAATCCTGAAAACTGGGGGAAAAGACCACAAAATTGCTTTAAGAATTTTTTTTTGGGGGCTCGAATCGCAAAAAACACAGAGTCTGACTTTAAGTGCGAGCTTAACCACAGAACATCACACAGATGTACCAAAAAAGTTTAAATTTTAAAACTCTGGAACGAGATCTGAGCACCTGGGTGGGGTGGATTGTGGTCTGCGGAGATGACTTACATGGAATCTTGGGGTCTAAGTCAGCGGGCTGGGAATGCTTTCTGTCTGGCGACGTTCACATTTTTTTCTGGTTCGGGGTTGACGTTCGAGCAGGGAGTCTCCCAGTTTTTGCATTTATATATGTATGTTTTTTGTGCAAACTGGGGGAGGAATCAGTTGTGGGTGGAATGAAAGCATCAAAGTTGCTCAAAATGGCGCACACTGGTTAAATATCTAGAAAAATAGAGCCACAATCTTGATTAAAGTATGAATCACAAATTAGAATTCATTCCAAAGGAGTCAACTTTTTCTTTTGATGATTTATGATTATTTAGGCTCCTAAATAAAATATATTATAAAATATTAAATCCATAAGCTATCATTAACAAAAACCTTTAAAAATTTTAAAAGTATGTCTGCATCTGACTAAAACCTTTCTCCATCTTGTCCATCTTTTCAGGTGAAAAACCGCACAAGTGCCAGGTGTGTGGCAAGGCCTTCAGCCAGAGCTCCAACCTGATAACCCACTCCCGCAAGCACACCGGCTACAAGCCCTTCTCCTGCAAACTGTGCCACAAGTCCTTCCAGCGCAAGGTGGACCTGCGCCGCCACAAGGAGACCCAGCACACCGACCTGCGCGTCCACCTGGGCAAAGTGGACTTTATGTCGGCGGCGGCGGCGGCAGCAGCCTCTGCTGAACTGAGTGCAGTGGCAGCAGCCGGAGCTGGAGCGGGGGCGGGGACGTTACCAGTAGCCGGAGGAGTATCCCCGGCGAACCAGGCACCCAGTGCGTCGGGCGGAGGGGCTCCCCAGATGGGCACCCTCAATTGCCAGAAGGTCTCCCTGCTGGTCTAACAACCCCGACCTAGACCCAGGCCCAGACCCACACTCAGACACCCAAATCCAATCCCCAAACCAAACCAAACTGAAATCCAAAGCAACCGCAATCATTGTGCAATAGATGGCAAGTGAAAAGCATCGTCAGGCATTTTCCAGCTCCGTCTCCCATTGAAAATTGCTTGAAATTAAATCCAAAGGAGAATATTAAAACAATTTAAATAACTTTAAGCCAGCCATAAGCCAGTTAAACCATATTTCCAATGTTGCCAAAAACATAATAAAAACTAACAATGAAAATACCAAAGAAATTTTAAGAATGAATTAAATCAAACACTATAGTCAGTCTCCAACAATTCTCATAACAATTTAAATATTATTGCCATATAGCTCGCTGAACTTTTATTGTAAGGACATAACAAAGGACAATTTTCACGTTTTTCTTTATGTATGTGAATTTTTTATTTCGATGGCTAAAGTGCCAGCATAAAATCAAAATTTAACAAAATATTAAAAAATAAAACCAAAAAAAAACCCATCAATATGAACTGTGCGTGTCGTACTTTGTAAATGTAATAAAAATAAATGCAAGAAAAGAAAAAACGAAAACGAAAATTTAATGCAAAATGTTCCAAGTTTTCGCTTCTAGATAGTTGTGAAATTTTAACAGAATCGCTGTATTATGCAAACTATTTTGATATTATATCATTCCAATGAATTTAGTCTAATTAATAAATTTTTTAACTTATTTATACATATTTAATGTATGTATGTAAAAAATGCTAAACAAATATATATGTATACATTTTCTTTTTAATGTTTAACACAAAATAATGTATGTAATATTAAAATAACAATTATAAAGACAAGAATTAATCTACATTCTAAGTATTTTTATGTTTTCAAAAATAAATTGAATTTATTAAGCAAACTTGAAGCTGAAATTTTTCTTTAAGGGGATCGAATGTCAATAGTTAGTTTGGGAAACAATAAATGGAATTGCCCAGCACCTATCCAATAATCCAAAATGTCAGCAAAAATATTCAAAAATCAAAAACATATTCTGCAGAATGACAAACAAGAGTCTTCAAACTTATATGATTAAATCATGAGTGGGTAAAACCATCCTGCATTTGGCTTCCAATTCCCAAACGTGTCCAGCCGCAGATATCAAGTATCACGTACGAGACAAGGGTAAGCATTTCCCAATCCACCATCTAGATCCTGTAGAATTTTCCACCTTCTTCTTGGCGGTCTGGTCTCTGGCGCTTTATACAAAATTTGACAATAAAAAATATACAAATTGCAAACGGCGGAGGTCCTTGGAAAGAACATAAGCTCGCCCACACACCCTCGCTCGCTCTTTTTCTATTCCCAAGTCTGCAATTTGCACACCGGAAAATTGTCTACTTTGCAAATGGAGTCGAGCTCTCTGGCCAAACCAATTTCATCAATAAAAAATATTTCCGTCTGTCTCGCAAATAGTCGTTTATTTAAAAAGGTGAGTTACTTTTCGATATCCACATATCTGTTACTTTTTGCATATGACAGTTTGTCTATTTGGAGTTAAATGAAAGGTGTGGTGAGTGGGGTTCGAAGTTGGAGTGATGGCAATAAATTATTTATGGGAAATACATAGTTTTTAAACCGGGAATTTGAGAACTAAAAAGAACCCTTTTTACGGGAATTTATTTATTAAAATTAAACGATAAATATTTAAAGAACTACAACATTTTTGGAAGCTAAAATGAGCAACTTCCCACATATAGTAACCAAATAATGTGTGAAAATATTACCAATCAATCGCCTCATCATGTCTTGCAATTACCATAGAAGCAATAAAAATTAATAGAAACATGACAGAGAATAATACATGGAGAAATGGAAATGGAGGAGCCTGTTATGTTAATTTATGCAATGATCGATAACATCCTGCGATTTAATCAACAAACGCCCATGCCGCCCGCAACAAAAGCAAAGCCCCAAGATCAAAAGTCCCATTGCGAGTCGTTGACCGAGGCGTAGGTGATCATAAAACATTGATCAATCAATCTTAAACGATCTGAAAAAGTCACAAAATCAGCAACTTCCGTCCGCGGGCACGAGTTGAGCGAATGGTATAAAATATACTACTCGTACTACTGGATTATGGATCAGATCTCTCACATTATTGATTGGGCGAGCGTTTTTATGATTGCATATAAAACAAAAAGTAAAAATTATGAAGTTACAATGCGGGTTCTTTGAACGAATTAAACGCAATTAGCTTTAGGTATTCCCATCATAAGATGGCCAGAGGGGTCGATGGATCAGCCAGTCAGGATCATAAGTGTTTCTTTTTGTTTTGGGGTATTTTAAAGTAATTTTAATTTCAGAAGATGATCATGAAAACATCTGCCTGCCATTGAAGTTATTCGAGGCGTTCTTAATGCGAATTTATTGCCGCCATCATTACTTGAACATGAAAATCATTTTGGGGCGATGACTAAAGACTTTTCAACAGCTTCGCACCCCTTTCGTGAGTCTTTGAATCAGGGATCTCCGAATCTGCTGGCCTTTGTCTCGCCGTAAATATCATGTCTTATCCCAAGACAATGGATCTTAATTATACTTTATATGTGGAAAATATTTTCCAAAAAATGGTATTGAAGATGGGAATATACTTGGGTGTATATTTATACCCTTGCAGAGGGTATTATAATTTTGTCCAAAAGTGTGCAACGCAGTGAAGGAGACATCTCCGACCCTATAAAGTATATATATTCTTGATCAGGATCACCTCCTGAGTTGATATGAGCATGTCCGTCTGTCCGTCTGTCCGTCTGTCCGTCTGTCCGTCTGTCCGTCTGTCTGTCTGTCTGTCCGTTTCTACGCGAACTAGTCTCTCAGTTTTAAAGCTATCGACTTGAAACTTTGCACACACCCTTCTTTCCTTTGCACGCAGTATATAAGTCGGAACGACCGGGATCGGTCGACTATATCCTATAGCTGCCATATAACTGATTGATCGGAAATGGTATAACTTTGGTGTTTTTAAAGTTAGAAAGTTCTAATTTAACATGAGAGCTATTTTTGGCAAAACAATACGACGTGCCAAATTTCATAAGGATCGGCCGACTATATCCTATAGCTGTCATATAACTGAACGATCGGAAATGACCCAACTTTCGTGTTTTTGAAGATAGAATGCTGGAATTCCATACAGATTCTATTTTTGGTCAGTTGATCCAACCTACCAAATTTCATAAGGATCGGCCGACTATATCTTATAGCTGCCATATAACTGAACGATCAGAAATGGTATTTGGTGTTTAGTAAAAATAAAAACTTTGTTTTTTTTGACGATAGAAGCTTGGGACTTTTTTTTAGATTTTGTAATTTAATTAATTGGTTTTATTATAATGTAATCATAAGGATCGGCCAACTAAATCCGATGTTTGCGATATATATCCGGTTTTAACTGCAAGGGTATATCAACTTCGGCTCCGCCCGAAGTTAGCTTTCCTTTCTTGTTTTGGTATGATATCATTAAAGAGAAAAGAAAAATATGAATGAAAGTCTTGCTTAAAATCTTAATTTTTAGAAAAATCCCCCCAGCCTGATTGAGCTGACCTCCCATCGAAGTGGCACTTGCAATCCATTTTCCCCGGCACTGTCTCAGCTGGTCGGTCAGCGGCAGCAACATTGCCGCCCCAGTTGGACACTTAATGGGAATTGCATTTTTATTACACAAACAGACGACGAAATGTTTATTAATGGCCCAAACACACACGGCCGGCCCATGACAATCGACTGCCAAATGCAGTTAAATTGATTCCGCCTCCGATTCGCCATTCCAGCGTTGCAACTCGCAACTAAGTGTGGCAGTGTCGCTGTTGCAAATGTTGTTACAACGCCCGGCCAGCACCTGCTGACAATTTCAAGTGCAGGCCGAGCAAAAGAACAACAACACGCACAACTGGAGTGATTTGCCAGGGGCAGATCGGAACTCCTCCATCCACCGTATGTCCTCTTGATTCCGGGTTGGCGCCGGTAGAGGAAACCGCAATTGTAATTCACGGATGCGCAACATCGGGCAGCTTCCCAAACTAATCGCTCGCTCAGCGGGACAGCAAAGATAGAGGGGTGGTGGCTGATTGGCGGGGTGGTTGCTACACTACACTGAAATTAATTTTTTCCAAGGGGTGTTGTTTCTATCTCAATATGAAGTCATAACTACTTTTAAGATATAAATTCTTTAAAATTGTTGCCTAAAAATCTTTACAAACTTCTTTAGCAAATTAGGATTACTTGATTCTAATTTTTTTTACTGTGTATTAGCTTTGCTTGGGCCTCATGTCGTCAATTGAATATCTCAATTGTCGCTGAGCTGAGACCGCTTCCCCCAACCCCGGCGTGATTATCCAGCCACCGGAGTGCCTCGCCTCGACAAAAGCAAACAAAACGCCCTGATCTTCCCTTTCCATGGCCCTCGGAGCAGCGAACCGGAATCCCACTGGACTAATTCAACTGTAACCCCTTGTTATCCTTCACGCACCCTCTGTCGAAGGCGCAACGCCTGAAAATTGAGCAGTTAAATATTTTGGTGTCATAAGTCGGCATTAGGGCGGTTCGGCCGCTGAGAATTTAGCTGGAAAATATCCCTCAGATACAGATACAAAGCTAGCCAAATTGATTTTAAAACCCACAACAATGTATTGTTCGATTTGGAAACTAATGTCTTTCTAAAGAATTCTTTTGCTTTACATTTATAAATTAAATAATATTATTCATATTAATTACAATAATTTATCAAAGCCTGGAACTTTTTTAATCAAAATATTAAGTAGACCCATTTAAAGCTTTAGTTAAGAAAAGCCAGAAAAAATAAAAGTGAATTAATTTAGTATTCCTGATTTATTTGTCTCATGATTTGCCTGGTGCCTGTTGACTGCTTCGGGTGCCTGGCTAGAGCATGTCCTTGTGATGAGCCCGATGAGTTATTGCCGTAAATCACGTAGAAGGTATAAACTCCCAGACAAACTATGAATGAGCAAGAAGCAGGTCGTCCGGCGACGAGACAATGGGGATGCGACTGCGAGGACAACTGCGAACCTGTTTATTAGTCCTCTAATGCACAATAATACTTAGTGCCAAGGGTAGGAAATTATTCGGATCCTCTGGGAATACTTACCGAGTTGGCTGCCAAATGTGACCTCTGAGCCAGTGACTCAGGGACCACCGACTGCATCTGTACGTAGCCCTGCCTCCGCAGGATATTGAATTACGGAACACGTCTCGGCTTTCTGGCCTGGATAGGCCCACAACACTCCTCCTCAGCCCACTGTGCTAAAGTTAATTTGTGCCCTGTTGCTGGAATTGTTGATGACATTTTTACATAAAGCGAAGTGCATAAATCACATTTTCCCAATTGCAGAGACTTGAGACTCGAGTCTGAGATAGAGCCCCGAATATTCTGAATCTGAGTCTGAATCTCAATCAAAATCCCCCAACTTGGTTTTTGATTTTGGTAGCTATTGAGGCAAAAGTGTTGCAAACAAACACTCTGAAATATGAAGCCGTGGATGCCCTGGTGCTTTGATGATTTGATGAATTGTGAGCAGTTGATTCATCCTTTTGGCACAAATGGCCACAATTTGGTCTACAACTAACAAATCTGCGAACAATGAGGTATACAATTACAAATGGTATTAAGACCGCAGGGCTTAATCTTAGCATTTGTTGATAATTGCCTAGAACATGATTTTTTTGGTAGAATAATATTACAAATTTTTATTTAAAATAAATTTCAGAAATTCTTTGAGATATCTAACTGAGTATAGGGTAAATTATAATCAAGATACTACTGTTTGAAAAACAATATAGGCCATTATCTTGCTATTTTTAGAATGTTTTTATTTCCATAAAAAAACTATAAAGCTGTATAGATTAATTTTCTCAATATATGGTACTTTAACTTATATCTTTATTATTTCTATGAAAATCACTTATCATATCTGCCTTCAAAAAATGATTGTGCAAACCGGAAAAGTTTTTTTAATAATTTCCCACACTTCCTGAATGACATTGCACTTGCTGGCTAGTCCTGTATTCCTTTGACAAATATTGCTAGTGATCCTTATCCTGAATGAGGAAATCTCGTTAATTTCGACGGGTTGAAAACAAGTGCCTTCCATTAGCGGCGTTGTGCCGACCAGAAATCAAACAGAGCCATAAAAACTTGACACCCATACGACTTGCCACAATCGCAAAGCTGACCGAGTCCTGTAGCAAGTCCTTTTCAGTTTCAAGCCCTTACAGCCTGCAATCCGATATTGGTGGGTTTTTAAGGGTGGTGGTAACTGGTGGCCGTTGCAGTGACACTTGCCACATCCAGAGGCAGCTCCAGATGGGGTGGATTGGCGAGGCCCTAATCAAAGTGCGTGCGCAGGCACGTGTCGTAAAAATGGAGTTACAGGCCGAAGAAATTCCCATGAAATGATTTCCAGGGAAAAATCTTTTTTATATCTTCTAGTCGTTATTATGATTAGTTATTATTTTTGAGCAAGTGCATCGCAAGGGATTCCCAGGCACTTGCCGGCTAAATACCGATGAGATTTCGAAGCATATGCAGTGGGAATTATTTTTGATTAGGGAGATCCAGGATTTAACGGAAGAGAACTTTACAACTCATACTACTTCTTCAGTTGGCCAAACTTTAATTGGCAAAACCAACTTTTATGTGAATTTTCAGTTATAATTCGACAAATTTAATTAAAACTATTTATACTAAAAATTTACGAACGGGCATTTGTGGCGTGAAACTTTCAATGCGCCTGCGGCAGTTGGGAAAACTTTTTATATAATTGCTTTAAATTAGTTGTTAGTGTCCATTGTCCTCCATGGCAGGCCTCATCTCCTCATCCACTTTTGCCATTTCCTGCTCATCATCAGAAGACCGCAAGCCAAACAAATGTAAAGTGCTCCAGACGAAAAGTTGTCAACCGAAAACAAACCATTAAGTGGGTCCAAAACACTTTTTGGTTTTTCCTCAAATTAGCAAACAGGCACTGGTGGTCCTTTGCCATCCCTCGCATCCCTTTCGGGAACATCCTTTTTCCTCTGTCATATTGTCAAGTGTTTATGATGCGATTCTCTGAATCCAGCCATAAAGTTAAGTGAGATTGTTTGCGAGGGTGAGGTATTAAGCCATTATCCTTTAAGAAATAAGAGCCAAGCTTTAGTTTTAGAAATTTTTATTCGAATGTATTAAAATCTTTTAACTTCTTATATAAGGAGTATAATAAATCTCCCAAAAACTTAACACCTTTCACCTTGAACACACTACTAACGTGGTTACGGAATACCCTTAATACCATTAATGGCTTTTCCATAGCGGATAATTACGGGGGTTGTCTACAATTAGAGCTCTAGAGTTTGCCTTTGGCTTATTCACGCCTTTAAATTTGCATTTACCCCGGCATCCTTAGAAACAGCACAAGCTTCATCTCCATACCCAGCTACATACCCACTCACCATCAGCCGCCACAGGCGCAGACGTAAGGCCCGTGTCCCAGTCCCACCCTGGTGAGCCTTCGCCAGGACAAACATTTCGCAAGGCAGCCATGTAAATCATGATGCCAGGCAGTTGACAGGAAACGGCATTTGTTCTATGGGATGTGAGCCAAGTCGAAGAGTTGCTCGCTTAGGAAGATTCGTCAGATTCGCATAATTAATTGCAAAGCTTTCGAACGGGAGCCTCCTCTGTGCCGACAACCTTCTCCTCTGGAATTTTGATTGTGTGTTTCGAATGGGGGTAAGGTGAGCCTGAATCCCTCCCTGCTGGTTGTAGCGATTTGTGAGCGTAATCAGGAGGGTTTGGGGGCTTGAGGGCTTGGCTAAATGGCAAAGGGTTGGCGGGATATCAACCCATACTCCAGGACATCAGAACTCCGGGCCAACACCTTGCCAACACAATCCCCTGGCAGCTGCCTGGGCACACACAAAATTAATTGCTTTTGTCATTATACGGAATCTTGACGACTCCTCCTCGTTTCTAATTTAATGTAGTTCATGGAACTACACCCCCACTCACCTGTTCGGCTTCTAGGTTGTCGTCCCTGATGTTGATTTGTGATTTATGAAGATTAATTTATTGCTAAATAGTTGTACATAATTTATTTAACATTGATTTGCATCGGCTTAGTCTAAAGGTTAAGTGTGCGAATTTAATCATGGGGGTTGGGTCTCGGACAAGGATAAGTAATTGGCCTTGGATATATTTAGTTATTTATTCCATTATCCACAATTCGATTAGATAGTCCTTGTAAGACCCAAAAATGACTTAAGGACCTCTTCTGCTGATTTAATTTGTCCCTGTTGTGGCCCAGTTGAGGTCATAGGTAATCGATGCAAGATAGTCGTTCATCCTTGGAGACTTCTGGAGGCAAAATGCAAACGAATACATTTGTTTTATTTGCTGCTCAAGTGCTTGAAGTGCATCTGTCTGGAGTCTTGTAAACCAATATGCAAATTTTGTTGTTTGGACACACAAAGAGCTGCCTAAGTAGTCTCGACAAATTGAAAGCAAAACATTAAGAATTATGCCCAGATGCAATGCAGACACCAGTGCATCCGGCTGAGTGCATCGGGGGCCATGTGCATGACTATTCTTACATGGAGTGACAATTGCATTTGCCTTCGATTCCAATAGATTGTTGTCACTACACAGATTTCCAATTGTAAGCACAAACATAAATTGCACTCGGGGATTGCCGGGCAAACAAAAGAAAATATGATTCTTCAATTAATTCATTTCCATTCAGTTTAGGATTTTACATAAACCAAGAAAATACACAGACTCCTGTGGCTAGAGAGTCACCTCTAAAACTTTTAATTGAAAACCAAGGACTTCCGCTTAATCAGCCTTCTCTGCCCTCCTAGGGAATGCCATTTTAATTTATGACACACAATTAAATGAAAGGATTTCACTCAAAGCCAAAGTCTCGCAGCTGAAATTACTTTACTTACTCCTCGTTTCTTTCGAAACAATTTCAGATTGGCCCGCTTGGCATTCTAGGAGGAAAGGAATTTGAGGAACTTTTTCCAGAAACAATTTTTCGACTTTACTTCAAGAAGTGTTCCCAATTTGAAACTTTCAAAAGTTGTACATGATTCTTACTTCTCTCTATTTGTTTCTAGTTAAGCAAGCTACTTGCTTAATTCCCTGATCAATCATAATAAATTCTCACAAGTTCGTAATCTAACAAACAACATAGCACCTTGGTTAATTATAATAGAAAATATATGCTCACTCCCTGATATATTCAAAGAACGGGCCAGGACCATCCCAACATTTGGGTAAATAAAAACCGAATTCCCGCATTGTTTTTTGTGACGTGTGTCGTTAAGTGTTTTCATTAGAAAATTTATGGAGTATTTACTATATCAATAATAAAACAGCGGCGTTTCGTCTTAATTAAGTGGCCTCCTCGACGCCTCCATGGCAAAAACTCAAGTAATCCAAGACCCAACACGTGATCTGATGAGGCACAAAAAACACTGGGACACTGGGAAATAGAATCAAAAATTGGTAAGATAGTGTGACAATCGTTGGCGGATGTCATAGGAAAGTCAATAAGACAGCCAAGCCAACCACCACCATTACTATTGCGGAAGTAACCATATAGAAAAAAACAATAGAAATACAAACACAAACATTGTTCTGATTACTTAATTGATTAAATGGATAAAAAAGTGGAGAGTGTCGGGAGTGAGTGCCACCACCATGATATCTCTGGGAATATCTCCCCGGGCAGGGAATGTGTGTGTGACCCTAAGGAGGTGTTAAGGTGAGACCCGATCACTCCGGGCGTTTATCAGTTGGAAAAGCAAACAATCATCCGATGGGAAGCCCATCGTTACGACACTGTCATCAGCTAGCCGTTGTCGATTAGGCGATTATGATATCTGGTTACAATGATGGTGGAAAGCCTTTGTTAATTAGGTTCGATTTCAAAGGCCCAACAACGCAATCACCCTGGGAAACTTTTTATGTGACAACACTTCGCTTCTTATTCGCTACTCTATATTTTCTTAAAAATTAACACAAATATTATATTTGATTGAGCTATACCAATAAAAATTCCTTACGACAAGGATAAGAAAATCTTCCTAACTTCTCATTTGAATGTCTATATATTCTAAGGTTTGAATGTCCGATTCTAAAGAGTAAGCAATTCTTAAATTTATTGTTCATGAATCTAACGTTTTAATCGATTTTTTTCACATGTTCAAAAACAATGTCCTTCACAATCGTACGAATTGCATATCTTTGCCAATATTCATCCAATTCTTGAGCGGAATACCTTAAACGATTTGTGGATCGATTCGCTTTCAATCACCATCAAAATCCAGGAACAAAATATTTTTAGATTTTTTGTCAAATTTTCTGGAGGACCCCCTTCAAAAATTATCAAAATGCATGGAGCCCCTATGTGTCCCACAATGAAGTCCATATCTTTGGCAATACTTATCCGATTCTTGAGCGGAATACCTTAATCGATTTGTGGATCGATTCTCTTTCAATCTGCATCAAAATCCAGGAACAAAATATTTTTTAGATTTTTTGTCAAATTTTCTGGAGGACCCCCTTCAAAAATGATCAAAATGCATAAAGCCTCTATGTACCTCAAATGGTTTAAATCAATTGAAACTATATATTTGGTTGTCAATAATTTTCGATGAAAAAAGTAAGGTTTCTAATAGAATAAAATTGGGCTATTCTACTCCAAAATTATGTTCATCCAATTAATGACGAATTTTATCCTAAGAACAAACATTATTCAGAGAAGGGCCAAAGTCAGAGACCAAGTCAACTGCGAGTCCAATACCAGCCACCACTTTATGCTCCGGGGCGTTTAAAGCCACCATAATCAGCGGCAACAGCCGAGGGCTATATATCATCGGTCTCGGGCAGAGCAGCATATGTCCAAATAGCGGTGGGTGGGAGGAGAACCCCTGAGGTCCGACCCGAACCAGGCCAGGGAGCAGGGGAATAAGGTGAGGGGTGAGCAAACAAAACAGTGTATGATATTTTGATCAACCGAATGTGTAAAAGTCCGGGAACAAATCGAGGCTCGTTAATAGAAAACAATTAAATTTTTCTCATTTTTTGTAACAGGGGCTAGGGTTTGGTTAGCCAGGTGGCGGGAAAAGGGGGAGAGAATTGGTGTCATGAACTATGTGAGACACGTTCCAGCTAATATACGAAATGAAAAGTCAAGTTTGAAATCATTTATCTTGTTTTCCAACTGCTCTGAAGGACAAAAAAAAAACGCAAAAAGGAGTGAAATTGAGAAAAAATGACAAAGGCACGAGCAGAAATGATGCCTCTAAATGAAATTGGCAAAAGAGCCGCGACGCCCGGAGGAGCATGTTGTGAATGCGAAATGAACTATGTGACAGTGACACCCTGGAAATGGAAATAGAACCATCCGGCGAGCCCACAAACACCTTGGCTGTCAACCCTTTTTTGGGTTCTCTGCCCTTTCGTCATATTATTCAAATTGAAACCGTTTTTCCATGTACTTTTCGCATTTTTTCCACCGAAACTGTAATAGCCGCCCCGTCCCATCATTAATTCATACAATTGCGATTGGGGTCTCAAGTCCTCGGCTGGGGACTTTCAGAAGGCTGACCCTTCTTCAGTTTGGACACTTGACTCTTCAATTGCTTTTATTTTTGACAAATTGTAGTTTTTTTAGTGAAAAGGATAAGTAATTGGGAATTAAATGCAAAGCGTTTTAAAAATAAGACAATATTAAAAGTGAGGAGAGGTGTACCACCCTTTAGAATACAACTCCTCCGTAATTATACTAATTTTTTTGAAATTCTTTTCCAGATCATCAATCTGCTAATTGGAAAATTAGAAAATTTGCACATCTGAGTTCTATCATTTATCATTTGCACTGCACGTGTCGTGTTCGAAAGTGGGTTGGTTTTATTTTTAAATTTTAGAAAAAAAAATTGCAAGTGCGGTATCAATCAAATTTTGCAAATTCTTAGACAAGGTGGGTGGTACTACAATTGCAATTTCTTAAGAAATCAATCAAAATTTGCAAATTCTAAAATAGAAAACATAGAACAATGTATCACATCCTTTGACATAACATTTATTTTTGAAGATCCATAAGTATAACTGGCTTTAAAAATGTAAAAAAATGATATTATGAAATAGGATATATTTTGAATAATAATAATTACTGTATGTCTAACGGTTGGCTCGCCCTCGCAAAATTCAAACACATTATAATGATAAATGAGTGCGATTATTTCCTTATTACCATCAAATTAATACTTCTCCCAGCCATTGTAATCAGTTTGTTTTTTATTTCTGTGCCACACCCAGGTCTAAAGACAAAAAGGTAACAACAACCAAACGGCGGCCAAGCGATTTATTGGCTAAAAATGAGTTACCACTCAGTGGCCCATAATAGCAATAGAATTTATTAGATCAGACTTGAAGATACCTAGTATTTAAAAATGGTATCAAAGAAAAAGGGTCAGACAGAGCCATTATCCATAAAATTTGAACTATAAATTTATTATAATTACATTTTAAGCTTTAATTACTACTTTAGTCTATAACCTATTTTTGTCTGGAACTCATATACCCTCTAATGTTAAAGAAAACCACCATGAAGCCGAAATCAAACACAATCAAGCGAATGGGGCTTCGTTCTAGTTCCAGTTCGGGTTACTTTGCTTGCACAGCCATTTGAGGTTGTCTGTTTGGTTGGTTAAAAATAATCAGACCACTTCGTGTCGTGGCAAGGACATCCAGGGGCCAAAGGACACCCACCGCGGTAAACATCGTTTGTCAAGAGCTGTGACTGCCAAGGACTGTCCAGCTCCATCTCCAGTTGCAGGACGAGGGTGACTTCTTCCAGCACTCCATGGTATCCTTCTTCAAGTCGGGGGCCGGGGACTGACGTGAGTCGCGGCCGTGCGATAAAATAACCGGTTACAAAATATTTGTTGACATTCCGCGGTAAATTACCATAATTAGTTGATTCGAGAGACCGACCCATGTTTGATCGGGACTGCCGAAGGTGGTAGTAGGTAGGTGGGTGGGTTGTGTGTACCTCTCCATGTCTCCATGTCAGTCGGGCGACATAATGCCAAGCAGGGCACTGCCCACGGCTAAAAGGATAATAATTAGAGCATATGTACGGATTGAGTGCAAATATTGACTGTGTGTTTCGTTGCTGCCCTCCATTTGTCATCGTTCCGGGTCGTTCTGGTGCATAAACTCGAATTAATCAGCCAGATATCAATGTCCGTACAAACATAGCTCTACATAAAACATATGTAAGCATATATGTTGGACATATATCAGCATACTATGCAAACTTGGTTATGGATAGGTTATTTCTTTGTCCTGGTTGTGGTTTCAGAGGTTACACATGAGGTACTGTCCGAAAAAAAATCAAAAAAATACTATTTGGAGAGTATAGTTTGGAAACTATTGTAATTTTTTATAGAAAGTGACTCCTATAAGCACAATATTCAGAAGTATTAGACAATTTGTAACCATTATAGCTCAAAATTTAAATGAAATTACTGAAAACAAATGAAAATAAAGTTTCTACTAAAATTTGCTTGTTTAATAAAGATTTCCAATATTATTTGTAAAGTATACAAGTCTCCTAAAATCATTTAAAGCTATGGCTTTCTAGGGACTACTAAGATTATAGACTGTGAATGTCAAAACTATCAAATTTTATAATTTAATTAATGATAAGCTAAATCCTTAAACTACTCTTCTGCCTAATATTTCAAATCAAAAGTCCTAAAATGCCCACATCCTTTTGTCGAAAATGACAAAGTCATTAGTTAATCTTTCCCTAGCCTACCCTCCCCATGAGGACCCATCGAATTCGAAGGCCTAACCAATGAACCGCAAATTAATCCCAATTCTCAGTTCCCAAATCCACAACGACAATTAATATGCCGCCAAAGCCCACAAAAAGTAAAGGGATGCGGAGAGGGAACAAGGGATTATGACAGTCAAATGACTTTAAATTAAGCCGATGTGCGTCTGTCGATTTAATTAAAATCAAAACAAAATCTTGGTCCTGCGCCACGCCCTCTGACCAACCATCCAGCCATCTCAATAAAGCCCCTTTCGAAATAGACAAATAATAAAACCATAAATAATGCAAAACAATAAATGAGCAAATATTCATAAATTATTAACGCCCTGGCCGGGTCGCAGCCTTCCTGCAGGAGCTGTTGCCTGACAAAAGGCAGGACAAATACCCAAAATATTTTGCCAAAGCATTTAAAAGGACAATGAGGCACGAACCAGATGACAGAATCCGGAGAAGAAAAGCAAATCCCCGCAGCAAATAATTGAGCCTCATAAAGGAAATATCATTCATTGATTTTCCTCCGGCAACCTCAACAGATTCTCGACTTCTCACTCGTCCTCATCCTCTTTTTCGTTCCGGCAGCAAGTGGATGAAGTCGTTGGGTGGCTGTGATGGGTGGAGGAAGGTCCTTGCCACCGGGGGTGGTGGTTTTTTTTTCTTTGGGGCTGCTGTCAGCACAAAAACAATATGGACAGCTGACGAAACTATCTCAGGGGCGGCTCAGGACAACTTGGGAGGCGGTGGAGGACTTTCACATGATTCCAAAATCTATGCCTCGGCATGATTTGCACAAAAAATTGAGCTGGCAAATTTGTCAGAGAAAGGACACCACGAAGGATACTCGAAAGGTTGAAGGGGACTGAGAAACGAGTCGAGAAACTTGGACTTTTGGGAGACGGGGAGAAAAAATGATAAATTATTAAGAGATTTTTGTTAATTTGATGACACTGATGATGGCCAGAACCAGATTATCCTGCTTGCCCTCATTCATTTTTTAACCAATCTGGGGTATGTTCTTGAGGATATAAAGATTATCCTAACAGTATTTTTATTCTAAAAATATTGGATTTCCACATATGTACCTCTTAGTTTTATGTTTTATGAATTTTTCAGAAAAAGTAACTTTAAATATATTCCTAAACTTACGAGTACTTCTTTAAACACACTTTTAATTTATTTAACAAAAAAACATTAGTTTTCAATTTATCTAATAAATAATTTACTGAAATCTACCTTCTAGTATATTTATATAAATATTTAACAAGTTTATTTATGAACTTGTTAACCACTATAATATTTCATAAAATTTATAACAAATTGGTCTCCCCTTAACTAAATATTTTTAAAGATACCAATGAATTCTGGAGAATTCTACTAAAAGTTGCCTACTAAATTTTCTCGCTCTGCATGCTATAGCAATAAGTAAACATTTATTAATTTAAAGATATTTTACTTATAAAACTAAAAAATACTAATTTTAAAAAACTAAATAACTTTAAAGTGGACCAACCCGGCTAACAGCCCATACAAAAATGACCCCAAAAAATTGTTTTTAAAATTGTGAAGCTCCAAGAGGATGCGCCAATATGCACGGTAGTGGAGTCGATGTAGGACCTTTTCAAGTATATATGGACCAAAAATCATACAAATCGTTCCCACAGATTTTGAGAAAATCGAATTACAGTTTCCCATATAATTTGAACTAATAAGAGGAGCGCCAACCAGTGAACCGGAACCAGTCCGCAAAAAGTTCATTGAACTAGTTTAAAAATACTATATGGCTCTGTTAGACTTATTAAGTCCTTCACAGAGGATGCGCCATTATGCACGGTATACCGTTGAAAAGCTTATTTTATACAGAACATTATAAGACAACCACAGATTTAAAGAAATCAAGTCCCGAAAATTTCAGACCCTGATTCACCAACACTGGCCATTAACAGCATCACATATTTCTGCGCTGCCTAACACGGCGCTAGCCGTTATGGAATTTGAATGCCCCCCTAGCTTTTTTTAAAGAGGATGCGCCATTATGCACGGTATACCACGAGAAAGCTAATTTTTAGCCCGTTCGAATGGTACCAGTGCCATTAAAATCCTTCCCACAGATTTTTAGAAATCAAGTCCCGAAATTTTCGGGACCTGGTTTGCCAATACTGGCCATTATCATTTTTCCGTGTTTGCACGCTGCACAACACGGCAGCCGCCATTATGTATGTTTGCCTTTTTTTAAAGAGGATGCGCCATTATGCACGGTATACCACGAGAAAGCTAATTTTTAGCCCGTTCGAATGGTACCAGTGCCATTAAAATCCTTCCCACAGATTTTTAGAAATCAAGTCCCGAAATTTTCGGGACCTGGTTTGCCAATACTGGCCATTATCATTTTTCCGTGTTTGCACGCTGCACAACACGGCAGCCGCCATTATGTATGTTTGCCTTTTTTTAAAGAGGATGCGCCATTATGCACGGTATACCACGAGAAAGCTAATTTTTTTGAAATTCATTTAATTTTGATATCGTTCCGTTTCTGTACCTTCCGATAGCTCAAATTTTTTACTAATCTGACACATAGGTGGCGCTAATTTTATTATCGATTCCTCCACTATTTTATCGACGTTTTCACACCTCTAGCAAGCCTAAAACGATACCGATATTCGATATAAATAAATAAACAAGCAAAAAAGAAAACAAGAAGCCATCACAAAACAAGCCAAATGCTTCAAACTTCAAGGAAAAAGTTTATTAATCACTCGACATGAGTGGCTACAACCGTCGGCGGCCCTTGCAAAAGGTTCGGAGCTTCGACGCCGAGTTGGACGAGTCCGGATACACGTCCTTCCGAGCGCAGCACAATTCCACCGCTGAGACGCCATTTTTGTTTGGGGAAAGCGAGGCCGAGAACGAGAACTGGCGCAATGCCTCTAATACAGCGTTTCTGGCTTCTCGCGGGATGTCCACCCCAGGTGGCCAGCAGGAACACCTCTGGGGAAAACAACATCCACCCACTGTACCGGAAATGCGGGGCTCTCCATCCAAGGATGAAGTCTCTACGACGCCGCGCCTCCAGGAGGCACACAGCATGCCAAAGCGTCGCAAGAAGCACTTCCAATCACCTCACAGCAGCCCCAAGAAGTCAAAGAAGCTGCTCTTTCCTTTAGAGCAGCCGAAGCCAAAGAATCGCTTCTACGGAGGCATGGAGCACCTGGACATCGTTGCGAGGCTGTCGCAGACTCAGCCAGCGCTGGAGTCCATACTGCGGCATGTGAACGCCCACACGCTGGACGTGATGACCCAGGTGTCGCAGGCATGGAAAGATGCCGTATACAAAAGCCAGCGAGCCGTGGAGCGGCTGCAGAACCACCGCATCAAGATGAATCTCTCCAAGGAAAATCCGCTCGTGCCCAAAAGGCGACGTCAATTGGCACGAGCCAATACAACTACAGTGCCATTACAAATATCGAATCACGGCAATCAGTCCCACAGTGCCTCTCTCCTGGACTCTGGATACTCCAGTATTCACCTCCTGGCGTCGGATACTGGACGGGTGTTGCGGGAGCAGAAGCAAAGGGTCAAGTGCCCGCGCTGCGGACGGGGAAGTCGAGTATTCATCAGCGAAGCAGCACGCGAGGAATCCACGCTCTCCCAGACTTTGCCTTTAAGGAACCCATCGATCAACTCCGATGAACGGCTACCGCTGACGCGTTTTTTATCCCTGGACCTCGGCGAGATCAACAGTCCATTGCAGCAGCCATCATACAACTTTGCCGAATGCACCAGCCTCGTCTGCCAATTCCGTTTCTGCATCAACTGTCTGTGCAAGTCCCATCCCGGTGAGCGGTGCTTGGTCACCGAACTCGATACGCCCTCAAAGCTCATGATGCCCAAGGAACGCCTTACGCCGCCACAACGCACCCAGAATCGCGATCCCAAGATGAGGAGAAAGAACTCGCTGAAACGGCTCTGCTTTTAGCTCTAGCTTATCGTTAGCATTTAGTATGTGGGTCCTAATCTCATTCATGTATTATGTTTAGACCGTATTTTCATTGTCATCACGTTACATTCTCATGGTCATTTTTAAACCGTTCAAAGTTCGATTCCACGGAAATCCGTACCTCTTTGAGATTAAGTATAAAGAAAAGTATTTTAACATTGTATGCGATTTATAAAAAACATTAAAAGTAAGATACATTTTACAAGAAAATTGAATTCAACTATTTTGGGAATATTTTGTTAGTGCTTACTGTACTAGATGGTAACGCAGTTCCAGAGCAGTGGGAACAGAAAGTACACATTCCTTTGTTATCGAAAGTTATCGGTTCGTTGTCCACCACTAATGCAACTCAAAACACGTGTGGAGTGCGGTCGTTTATTATTCCGCGTAAAGAATTTTTATTTCAAAAGGAAGGAGAACATAACGCATTAAAATGAGTACCGCATTGGCCCAACAGTTGAAGAAACTGGCGGCGCCGCAGACGTCCGTCTCCTTGGCGGACGCGCGGAGCCGGGCCTCGATTCTGTTCGACCCAAAGGAGGCCGCCACCAAAGACCGACAGGCCATCTACGAAATTGGAGTGGTGGGACTGCAGGAGCTGACCGAGCTGAACCCGGCCTTCAAGGAATTCCACCTGACCCTTTTCGACGAAGCCACCCTGACTCTGGAGCGAGCCGTGGAGCTGCCGGAAGTCAATAAGATGTTGGACACAGCAATCGGAAAGTTTCTGCGGCTATTGTCGCCTTACTTGCTGCTGCGGCCCGCCCACATGGCATTTGAATGGCTGCTGAGGCGTTTCCAGGTGCACGAGTACAACCGCCGGTCGGTAATGGGCCTCATCCTGCCCTACCACGAGACCAATGTGTTTGTCCAGGTCCTGAAGACTATGCGAATCCGTTCCACAGACGCCGACTGGGCCTGGCTGCGTCGCCTTCAACGCCCTGGAGTCCCACTCGCAAAGACGGCCATCGTCAACCGGGCAGCCAACAATCCAGCCTTTCTCGGATTCATCTGCAAAAGCACCCAGAAGGCAGTCAAGGAGCTGGGTCCTCGGGCCTACCAATTGCAGGCTCAGATCAACTTTTACGCCACCGTGGTGGTGGGCGCCTTGCAAACAGCTCAGCCTCTGCAGGATTGGCATGTAACCACTATTCTCGAGTCGCTGCTGAAGAGCCTCGTATCGGACAACGTGGACTTCATGGCTGCCGCCTATGTGATTATTGCCCAGCTGGTTTCTCGCACCAAGCTCAAGAGCAAGATCTGCAATGCCTTGTTGGAACGTGTGGGAAACTGTCCCTTTGAGCGGCTTCAGAACGAGTCGCTGCTCCTGCTGCTGTGCATCTACGGAAAGCAGCAGCATGCTGTGCCGCACTTCACGCCGGGCACCATTCTTAACTTGGTGGGACAAAAGTGGCTCATCCCGGCGTTGGCATCTCTGGCCAAGGGCAACATCGCCATCCAGTCGATCTGCATTCCGCTCGTGACGGGCGCCGTGGCAGCCATCCGAGAAGACGATCCCGCTTCTAGTACCCACAAACAGTTCCTGGATAACTTGTTGTCTGAGGTGCCCTTGGCTTCTTCATGTGCTCAGCAATTGATCAAGTGAGTCTTCGTTAGAACTTAACATTAGAACTCTAATCTTAATCTCCCTTTCTTTTAGCTGCTTTTTGGATGCTTTTGTGGCAACGGAGGCCCCTGAGCCCATGGACACTCTGGAGTACAATGACGATACAATCGTAATCGACTCCGATGATGAAGCCGAAACAGAAAAAACCAGCTTTGATACTTGGTATTCTTCGTATTTGGAGAAACTAGAGCGTCGCTATCCGGAGGCATTCGACTTGTGCGTCAAGGAAGCCCTGAGAGCCAAATCCAAGACAAGTAATCGCCAGCAGGCCCTAAAGATAGCTCTGGGTGAGTATAACAAACTGTGACAATTGAACCAATATTGTAATATAATCACATCCCTAGGTTTCCGTCTCAACACCTCCGACGAAAAGGCTAAGAGCGCCTATGAGAAGCTCTATCACTACAGCTCCGACTGGCGTCTCAGTGCCGTCCAGCAGCTGTTGAAAAGTCTAAACTTGCCCAAGAAACGAGAGCGCAGCGTAAAGTTGTTGCAAGAATGCCTGCTGGACCGTATTAACGATGAGAGTGGTGCGGTGGTGGCGGCTCTCCTTGGATTGCCACAGAAACCATGGTCGAAATATTGGAACCTCTGCAGTTGGCTAAAACCCTGTGCCGGCGGGTTCAACGCGCCCAGTCCGAAAAGGATGCAGAGTGGCAAGCGGTAGTCCCACTCGCCGTGCGTCACCTCACCACCACCCATGTCAGTGGCACCTACGACTCCAATCTGGTGCTGCTGGCGCTGATGCCACTCGTCTTTCCTGAAAAGCCTCTAACAAAGGACGAGCATCAAGCTCTGCTGATTGTGATTGGCAGCGAGTTCGCCAGCAGGGTTGCGTTCCTTGGAGAGCTGAAGGTTACCGATACCTTTGAGGAGTTCAAGCTCAACGAACATCGTCAGCACTTCCTGGATATAATTTCGGGAACTGAGCAGAAGCTGGTAAGTCAAGAAAGAGCCTTGCTCCAAAGCATTGAAGATCACGGTGGAGAGGCCTACTTGCTGGACGCCTCCCAGCTAACCCACCTGCTGCTGTTGCTCACCGCCTACGCAAAGAGGGAACTACAACCGGAGGAGAGTCTCCACATATTGGAAAAGATCTCCCTTTATAGTCCGCGACTCCAGTTCCGTATGGTTAAAGGTCATGGCAGTGGTCAGGAGTTCGTTCCGCTGCAGTTGTATCTAGATTTCCTTCTCACTTTGGTGAAAAACACCAAGTGGACGTCGTTGGCTTCCATACCATGGACTGAGATAACCGATGAACTGCGTCTGTGCCTGCGGCTCGTGGACATCCACTGCAAGCAGGTGTTTTCGGAGCGTAGTGATCAGAGCGAGCACCTCGAGTGGACGCGCTCCCTCCAGCAATGTCTGGCTCTGATGCTTCCCGAGGCCCAAGATCGACTGGAGCTGCTGACAAACTTTTACATCTTCGAGAGCTTGCCGGAACTGTGGCCACGTAGCTCAGACTACACTGTATTCCGCCTGCAGGGTTTCCTGCTACTGGATGCAGTGCTGTCGAATCAGAAGTCGCAACTGGACGTCGGTCTGGTCCACGTATTGCGAGTGGCCAACGCCTGCGGATCGCCACTTCACACCCTGCGGCTGCAGGCCATCAACACGCTGCAGTTGATGAGCACCCGGAAGCTGGTCGCCCACGTGGAGCAGCTGGTGCGATTATTGCTGCAGCGGCGGAGTGAACTGGGTATGGATCACGAGCAGTACGCCCTCATTCTGTACACCATTCTGGAGCCCGAAAACGCGACTGCAAAGGAAAAGTTGGTCCTCTCCAAGCTGAAGCGTGCGGTGCTGGCCCTTGCAGCCGATCCCGAGCAGGCACCTACTTGCACTGCCGCCTTGCTGGTGGCCTTGAAGCACGTCAACAGCGAGCACTTCCTCGGGGAACTACTGCCTCTGGGCCTGGCATCCCTGAAGAAGATCACCGCCGCCGTGGGCGAGCAACGGTTGACGCAGCTCCCGTGGCCGCACAGCGACATCTACAAATCGGTGATGGAGCGTTTCGCGGGAAGCGTGGCGCTAAATGTGTTGCTTCAGAAGGCCTTGGCCTGGGAACTTCGGGAGACCAGCTTCGCCCATCACGACCCCTACATCCAACTGGATACAAAGCTGCAGCCCCTGCCGTGTGTCCTGCTGAACAGCCTTACCCCAGAAACCTTCGAGCGTCTGCAGGCCCAGCACAAGGTGGCTCTCATCAAGCTGATTGTGGAAGCGGCAACACTCTCGGACAACGACAGCATCTTCCTGGCCAGCCACCGCTTGCTGAAGCGCTGCCGCCTGGAGTGCAAGCCTCTTGTGCCGATCCTAGCGGAGATGGCCGCCAGTAAGGGACAGAAGCCGCAGCAGGAGCGTGGAAAGACTGCCAATAAACGACGCTCTGCAGGGGACAACCTGCAATTAGACTTGACCAGCTTATCCTGGAAGAAGGGCATGACATTACTGGAACTCCTGGAGCACAAGAAGCTGCTTGTTGGAGCTGAGCTGTTGATTCCGTCACTGTTTGAGCTTCTCCAGGCCTGTCTTACGCTGGAGGAACAAAGTGCCGCTGAGTACCCCAAGCAGCTGATCCTCACCAGCTTGCTCCACTCGTGCCAAGTGGCTCAAGCTGCAGGCGTTCAATTGGCCAAGACCCTGCCGGAGTCCAGTTTCCGCATCGAGCTGGTGGTCCAGTGCCTGCGGAACACGCGGAATCCTCAGACTCAACAGCACGCCCTGCTCTTCCTCGCCCACTGCGCTGGCATGTATCCACAGCAGGTGCTGCACAAGATCGTGGAGATCTTCACGTTCGTGGGCTCCACAGTTGCCCGACTACACGACGCCTTCAGCCTCCACATCATCCACAACGTGGTGGAGTCCATTATTCCCATTTTGCCGCAAACGACGGGCGGGAAGGAAAACTGATCATCCCGGTTCTGAAGGTCTTCGCCGACATTTGCACGGATGTGCCGGTACACAGGAGGCTGCCCCTGTATGCTACACTGTTCCGCGTTCTGGATCCCAAGGTGCACCTCTGGCAGTTCTTGTGCATCCTGTTTGAAGCGCAGGTTATGCTGGACCAAGGTTCCAAAAAGGTTTCCCCGGAGAAGTCGCGATTGGACTTTGCCTCCGAGCTTACCTTGATGTTCGAGGATCCCGTTGTTGCCCTGCGAACTGCCATCCATCTGCTGGACTACCTGGCCAAGCTGCCAGCGAACAAGGGCAATCAGTTGACGGCGGCAGACAGAAACTCCTCCATCCTGGACACCGAGCAGAAGCTCTTCGACGTGCGCAACAGTTCCTTTAAACAGCTCCGCCATTACAAGTATCTGATATTGGAATTCCTCTCCGGAATCAGCAGCAGCAAAGAGTGGCAGGCCAAGATGAAGCGTCCCGATCCCACGGAGCTGCTGCCCCACTACCAGGACTTCATCGTCAAGACCCTGGCGTACGTGGGTGTGGTCAATGAAGCCATTATATCCACTGCCGAGACGCCGCTGCTCCAAAAGTACTGGAGGGTGTTGGCGAACTACGCCCACGATGTCCTGGACAATGCCATTGGACTGCTGGCGCCGGAGCACTTCCTCGGCGTCATCACAGAGCTGCTGCAGCACGACCTGGTCCATGTGCGCATCAAGGTCTTGGAGCTACTGGTCACCAAGCTCAGCCCCACCAACGATTACTTCCAGCAGTCGCCGCCCGATAACTTCGGTGTCCTCTTCGCCCCACTGGAAGCCATTATTAATGGAATCCTGGAGTCTGGCGCCGCCAATGCCCAGCATGCTCAGCTTCAGCAGACGGCCCTGCACGCCCTGCAGCTCCTGGCCCACCGCCATGGCCGTGACTTCATCGACGAGTGCCGGTCCCTGTTGGCTACTCTTACCAAGATCACCAAACGGCGCGCCAATGTGCCCAAGGCAGTGGTCGGCAATGTGGTGCTCACTCTCGTGGAGATCTGCGCCAGCTTGAAGGCTCATGCCCTCGCCCAGCTGCCCAAGTTTGCGCCACAACTGACCGAACTGCTGAAGGAACAGGTGCAACAGATGACGACGCTAAAAACGGGTCCGGACTATCTCTGCTCAACGCTCGTAAATGGTACGTCTCATTTCTAAAAGAAATTACCTTTTTTTTTTAAAACTGGACTTCTATTTTTCAGCTCTCCTCAAGCTTTTCAAGGCCTTGCCTCTTTTCCTGGGCCCCTACCTGGTGGACATCATCGGGGCTCTGGTGCGTCTGGGAGTGCAATTGGAACACCCTCAGCTGCTGCAGGATAAGCGTGCCCAAGCGCTTAGAGCGCAACTGGTAGAGGCTTGGACTGCGGTGGCCCAGGGCGTGGAGGTGCGCATCCTCGTTCCCAGCTGTTCCAAGGCCTATTCCTGCCTGCTGGAACACCAGGCCTACGATGAGGTCGGCCACTTGATGCAGCAGCTGCTGCTACAGTGCATCCGGCACAATACGACGCAGCAGTTGCAGCCAGTACAGGATGCCCTGAGCGAACTGTTCCTGCAGGCCCTCGAGTTCCGGCTACAAGTGCGGGGACGCGGCGTGGACAGACAAACGGTCTCGGAGGTGGAGGGCGCCATTGCGGAGACCGTTGTGACCTGGAGTCTGAAGCTGTCGGAGGCCAACTTCCGGCCAATGTACTCCCGGGTGCACAAGTGGGCGCTGGAGAGCGACGAGAAGGAGACTCGTCTCACCTATTTCCTGCTGACCAACCGGATAGCCGAAGCTCTCAAATCGCTTTTTGTTCTCTTTGCCAGCGAGTTTGTGGACGATTCTTCCCGCCTCCTGGCCGAGCACAACACCATTCGGCCAGGGTTCTCCGCCGGGTATCGCGAGGATGATGTGGAGCTGTTGACCGCCATCCTGGGCACTCTGCACAACGTGTTCCTGCACTGCAGCGAAGACTTTATTAACGAGCACCGTTTCAATGCCCTAATGACGCCGTTGGTGGACCAGCTGGAGAACGACTTGGTTCTGGGCAGCGAGGAGCTGCAGCAGGCTCTCACCAATTGCATCGCCCAACTGGCAGTGGCCACCAACGACGTTATGTGGAAGCAGCTCAACGGCCAGGTGCTCCTCAAGACCCGCACCCCCACGCCAGAGGTCCGAATCCTAGCCTTCAACAGTTGTGTGGCCATCGCCCGCAAGTTGGGCGAAGGCTTTGCTCCACTCCTGCCGGAAACAGTACCGTTTATTGCGGAGCTACTGGAGGACGAGCACCAGCGAGTGGAAAAGAACACGCGCACGGCGGTGCAGGAGTTGGAGACTATTCTGGGCGAACCAGTACAGAAGTATCTTTAAATTTAAAAAAAAAAATTGAGTTCTAAAAAATAAATGTTAAATATTCATATATTAATCATTAATATTCGTAAAATATTGTTTTTAAACTTATTTATTTACTTCATTCGGAATGAAAAGTCCACTTAGTCTAATGTACAATAAGAAAACAATCAACATGATCTTGGGCTTGGTCTTGGCCTATGTGTTGTAGGTGTAGGAGATGGTGGGTATGTGGGCGTTGTTGAGCGTGTTGTCGTGCGTCTCCTTGTCCTCGGGAATCTCAGGGTCCTCGCGCTCCTCCTCCTCGTCAATGATGCTGATGTCGCGGATGGAAGGCCGGTGGCTACGACGCCAGCCAGTGAGATCCTGCGGCTGTTTGGTCTTGGTCAGCAGCTTGGTGCCCGTCACGGAGATCAGGATGGCGCCGAGCGGAGCGGTCAGGACGATACTGAATACGCAGATGGTCTGCACGATGTTCGCCCAGTTACGTTCGTCATCGGTAGAGTTCTCGTCCAGATGCTTGAGGGCCACGGGTCCAAGAGCAGCCTGCACGGTGGCCTTGGCCATCCAGGAGAGACCCACGAAGAACTTCTCCTTGGTGTTGAGCCGGTCGCCGAAGGCTATGCCAGCGGTGGTCAGGATGCGGATAATGGCGCCCGTGAAGATGCAGGCCGCTCCCACCGATACTGTGTGCGAGTCCAGCTCGCGAATCTTGATGGTGGCGCCGGTCAAGCCGAACAGGATCGGTTCGAAGATCATCCAAAAGATTTCGAAGGCGGTGGACACCGGGTTGTCCTCGACGTCCCAGCCATCCTTGCACCAGAAGAGGTTGGAGACGAACGCCGAGAATACCACGGCCAAGGGACCAGCTCCCTCGAAGCCCAGTTCTTCGCTGCCGTAGATGGCCATCAGGCCGCCGGTGAAAAGGAGCAGCGTCCTCAAGGGCACCACATAGGCATCACCCTTCTCAGGGAAGATACGTGCCAGTGTTCCCCAGACGACGCCAAAACCCAGACCACCCAGGATGCAAACGGGGGCCTGGGCAATCTGGTAGCCCAGTCCCTTGTCGGAGAACATCACCGTGCTGATAATGCCAAAGATGGCCACTGAGAGCGCATCATCCACACCGGCCACGGCCACCACCAGGGTGGGAATGCCCTTGGCCACGCCGTAGCCCTTGGTGCGCAGTCGGAACAGGCAGGGCACAACCACAGCTGGCGAAACGGCCGCAATGATGGAGCCCAGCAGGAAGGACCAGATCCAGGGAAGATCGAGCAGGAAGTGAGACATCACCGCCATGACAACTGCCTCCACGCACCACGGAATGATGCCCAGCTTGAGGATGGTTTTGTACACTTTCTTGAAGGCCTCCGGCTCCATCTCGAGACCAGCTCGAGTCAGGATGATGGTCAGCGCGAATTTGCGCAGGTGAGCCGTCACCTTGGAGAAGTCACCATCGAGATTCACCCAGCCAACGTTCTGGAAAAGGGAAATAAATAAAATGGGAAGAAATAGTTAGCCAAGGTCTTGAAGGATAACCACTTTTGAAGGATAACACTCACCTGGAAGAGAATGCCCACAAGGAGCATGCCAATTAGTCGGGGAAGGGTAGTCAGCGATATCAGGTAGCCACCAAAGTTGGCGGCCACAGTGAGAACGACGAGACCAAAGAGCTGTCCTCCAGGGGCAGCCGAGTCGCCAATGATCACAAAGGCTGTGATCCAAATGAGGACACCTATAACAGGATATAATAATGAATTAAATCAGATATACCCAAAGATCAAGGATTCTCTTACCAATCAAAATTAATGAAATTAATCGGGAAACAGTCCTGAAAGTGGGACAGAGCGGGTAGGGGAAGATCTTCTGCCAGAAGGGCGGCTCCCAGGAAGCGGATGGCTCCTCGCCGCGGCACTTGAGACAGAATGTGTACATCCAGGATTCCTCCACATAGTTGGCTCCACCATTGCTGTCTCCTCCGGAGTTGTGGCCCATCTGGTGGCCATTGTACTTGGCATTGAGCACGTCCAGAGCATTTTGTCGATAGTTCTCTGCAAGATCAGAATAATTTAGTTCTAGGATCTATATTATAAAATTTAAATAAAAATAGGTTGCGAATCATCAAGGCTTGTTTACTGGAAACGGCAGCTGGAAAAGTATCTCATCACCCGTGATGAAACTCTAATTAGGTGATAACTATGGGTCTTTTTTTGAAGGGGAGCCCATGATCAAATACGTCAAAGGCAAACCCACAACATTTCCGATAATTGATAATGTCAACTTGAATATGAAATAGACGCAAAACCAGCGCCTCTCATCAAACATACGCCGAACTTGAGATATTTGCTATTTTAACTGGTTAATTCATATCACAATCTCAGCCAGAGTGTGATAAAGTCGAACTCAATTTTGTGAAGTATTTAGGTGGGAATCTTCCACTTCTATTGTTAAATTTTGGTAAACTTTTGGTATAGGAAGAGGAATGTCTCTAAACTTACTCATACTCAAGATATATCCGTCAGAAATGTGTTTTTTAGATAGGCCGCCAATGATTAACTGCCATTAAAATATTTTAAACTCTTTTACTTAAAAAATATAGTCATTATTAGCTAAGAATTTTAAATTCCAATACCGTTAAATCAATCTTAACGGCAAGCCTTCTTTTTTATGAAACGTTTCAAATTCTTAATTCATTTTTGCGGCAAGCCCCTTTCTACTTTTTAATGGTTCACTCAACCAATTCCTCGCAAAATTCCTTAAAAATAAATATTAAAAAACTCACCATAACTATGCGTTGAACCACTATCGCTTTCATTGGCGTGGGGCACTGGTTCCTTCAGAATGCTCTTCCTTCGCGCCGGTCCGATATCCGAGTGCGAGTGTGTGGAGGTCTGTCGGGGAAATTTCGTTTTATTCAAGACTTATTTTTAACCCACCGATTTCGTTATCTTCGAACTGAAACTCATCCGATAATCAAGGCAGGTACAAAATGTACGCAAACGACTATTTTCATTAGGAGATTAAACGAACAGTCCTCACAAAATCCGATTTTACGATGCCCGCCAATCGAACCGACTGATCACGGTTGTAATCAACAACCACACGGCACACCCGAGCTCTCACCTGTGAAATTTTCCGCCTGGGGTTCTGCTCATAGGCGGGATTATCGTATCCGGAACCTCCGCCTCCGATTACAGGCGGATCCGAAATAATGCTGACCCGTCGCTTGGGCTGGCTCTCTATGACGATGGTGCTCTTGTGGTTTCCGGATCCATTGCCACTGCCATTGGCATTCGGCATGGGTACATCGCTGTGGACAGGTATGGGTGAGGGGGCCAAAATGGTGGTCGGTGTGGTGATAATCGCTGGAGGACCTCCGACAGAGGAGTCCTCGCGGGCGGCTGGCTCTCCCGTGGCCGTCATCTTGTGGCTCTGTCGAAAGGGAGTTTTAGCCATGATTATCTTTGGTCGATTGATTGGTTTATGGATAATATTATGATGTTAATGGCGGCTAGGCTTACACTGAACATCTGCCGCCGTTGCGAATGGAAGGAATAAAAATATTAATAAGCGATACGCGACTTTTTACAACTATCTCGTTCGGCGTTTAGCAATGAAATAAATTCATTACCAAGCTCTGGGGACTCGGCCAGCTGCAGGTGCTAACTAATACTAAGGCAAAGCCCTATCCATACACAGACACCTGCTGTATGCGGCTATTATAAGTGCACTGAACAAAAAGAGAGGGTGCTAATGAAAAATACTGATGTTAGATCCCGAAGCAGGGGATACAACTTTTACTAAAAAGCGGCTTCCGAAAGTAAATAAATATAACAAGACAATTGTTCTTGATTTTTCCGGTAATAAAAAAACTTAATCTATTTAAAATCTATTAAGAAAACTGTAAATACATTTTATAGGAATAAATATTGTATTAACCAATTCATTGCAAATGGATGTTTATTACTTATCGCGCATACGCCCTGTGGACCAGGAAACAAAAACTTGTTTTAACTAGAATGTTAAATAACTTTAAATACCTTGTTTAATAAAATATTTATAAATTTTAATAATTAATTGAGACTGTGATATAAGCTATTGATTACAATTTATTTATTAAATATATTTATTTTTCAGATTTTATAAATTACGCTTAAAAGTAAAAGTTAATCCAATTTTAATCATTTCGCTCAACTTTATTTTTTTTTGCAGTGTACATGTGAAAATTTGTGAAGTTGTGAAAACGTTAAAGAGTAACGTAAATATTAAATAAATATTGTAAAAAAATATACTGAAAACCCCAATAAAAATTAACAGCAATTAGCTTTAATTATATCACTGGGGCGACTAGCACAAAATGCGGTCTGTGATATGGAAACATTTGTGTATCTGGGGACCTATGAATATGAAAAAACCTGGTCGGTTGTCACTTTGATGACCAAGAAGTGTTTTTAGATATTTATTTGGCGTTCAATTATGACGCGTTTTATCTAAACAAATTCACGTGAGTCCGGGCCAGGCTTAGAATGTATTTTTTGTTTTTTTTTTACTTTTATTTTTACCGTCGCGTCGAGATGTCTCGAAATAATGAGTCTGAATTGATTATTTCATACATTTGGGTGATTATTTGTTTTTTGGGTCTTTCCGTTGTTTTTGTATTGTTTTTTTTTTTTTTTTTTTTTTTGTGGCTAAGAGAATAAATGTGACAACAAGTCATGCGGTTCGTTAGCTGAAATCAAACAAAACCACAGGCCTGCCGGTTGCCTGGCAAAATGTTGATTTTAAAATATTTTTTGTCGTTTTGTTTGATATTCAAGAGTTATACAATTTGCTAATTTATGGTTCACACAAAAGCTTGCAGCACATATAGCAGTTGACAATTAATATCAAATTCCTGTGTAATGGACCAAAAAATGGGAAGTAATTTCGCCTCCAAAGGAGATACCTCCGATCGTAGTCATTTCAATTACTTTGCCATTAAAGAATGTGCAACATGTTGACTTTATTCACGCTCTGATTAGAACCCTAAATATAGACTTAAATATGTATGTCCAGGGTGGCCCAGGGGTGTTGATATCAGGAAGGGAATGGAGTACTATATTTGCAATCACAACTGCATAATTGGCCAGCCACGCTCAATGTTTTCAATTTTCACCTTTAATTAGCGCCGATTCAACAAATGTCTGCTATTGATATGAGTAATTTGCCGCGATAAAAATTGTTTTAGACAATATTTATGCTTGGACAATCACCTCAGGAGTCAGACAGGGTCTGAGATAGGCTTTCCTTGTGATTCGGACTGAAGCTGAGTCTTAATCTGGAGCTATGAGTGCCTCCAAGTGGCACTTTTTGGGGGCTCGGGGCTCTAATTGACGCGTGTCTGGCCGCAGACAGTGGCGAGTTGACAAACTTTTCGGCACATGAGCATCAACATCATCATCAGCACCTTATCGGTATCATCATCGCAATTTCAGCGTCACGTGCTATCATGCGAACAAATGGCGAACAAAGCGACTTAATTAGCATTCGTGTGTCATCTGTTAATGTTTTAAGCCATAAAAGCAAATAAATATGGCCGTGTAAGTCTACAGAGAACACGTTGGTGTTCAGGTCACCTCTAGGGAACGATTTTTGGAGAATCCTTTAACAGGACAATTATGTTTTTAAAATTCCAAAAAAATTATATGAATAATTTTTAAAAACTTTGAAGCTTTCTTTATTAATACATTTTTGATTAAATTCTTTGATTGATTTATAAATAATATAGCTACTTCCCTTTTAACAATTTTTAAGCACAAATAACCTTAAGTACCCTTATAAACCATAAAATAAAGATGACCTAAAAAGCAAAGGGGAAATACCTCTCAAAAAGCTATTTTAGGGTTTTTTTTCGATGATTGCAAATTATTTTTTCATTTCTTTTTTTTTTTTGTCATCAGTTTTGCCGCTCTTTGACCTTGCTGGAGGTTGCCACCACCCCCTGCACAGCACCACCCACCGCCTGGGCAGCAAACCAAAAAGCATTTTGCATTGCCAACGAATCGACAACAACAAGGATTGAGTCTACGTGACATGTTTGCGAGATCGAATTGGCCGAGGCATAAGCAAATTCGAACAAGTTAGTTAGCTTGGGTCAGTTGACTGGAGCGGTTGTTGCCCAGTTGTTGGCCAAAGCCGGTGAAGAGCCGGTGGGCCCCACCTCCAATACTTATCAGGGGCGTTGCGTCGCCAAGCCATTTTCGGCCCATTCGTACCAAAAGGTTTTCTTAGCACGCTTCAGGCCTCATTGCACAACAGGCTCAAGCTTCAAATGGGGGGGCCTACTTAAGCATTTACATTTTACACGGATTTTCGAATTACGTAGGTGCCCTGATGATGGCCGAGGGTTTTTGTTTATTTTTTTGGTAGTAGTATCAGCTACTGGTGACGTGATTCGCTTTTAACTTGGCCCAGACGTCCCCCCAAACGCATTTCTGTTCTTTAAATCGTGTTTTTGTAATTAGCCCTGTTGTTGTTTTATTGTCATTGTGTTAATCTAATCGACGGCTCTCAGAGGGGACTGTCTATAGAACTGCTCAATAATAGATAATCATGGCAGATAATAAGTTTCGCATTCTTATACAATTAATCCCCAACTTGAATGCACAAAACGTGTACATTTTATAGAACAATTCACTTGAATTGTCGGAAATCCAAATGAAGGAAAAAGTTTTCGTCTTTTTTTTTTGTTTAATTCTTATCACTTAAAGTCACATGTGCTATATAGAAATATTTTTGTTATTTAACTAATTTTCCGCTCAAGCCCTTCTATATTTGTATGAGTTTTAAGTTCATTTGAAAAAGACTAGAGATTCTAGGAAGTTCAAGGAAATGGCGTATAATTAATACTATTAGAATTCTAGACTAATATTACTTCACTTTTAATAATATTTTTTATATTAGGTATTTTTTAAATATTTATTTTTGAAAGGCTACAGATGAACTCTTTTGTAAAAAATCAGTTACATTTAAATTTTCTAATCAGTTTATTCAAAGGCGTACATGGCGTATAATTAATATCGCTAGAACTCTCGTTAGAATTTTTTAATAATGTGATTCGATTTATATTTTCTGTATTACTTTAGGGGAATATTTTAGTTAGAAGACTAGAGTTGGAAGGCATACCCCTTAAAGTAATAAACTCTTCTTAGAACTTTGAAGAAATGTAAGTCTGTTCTGTTTTTGAAAAAATTTCCGTCAACCTTTTAAAAGCTAATAGACTCCAAGCACCTGTATTCTGAATAATATTAAAAACAACGTATTATTGTTCCATTTTTTTTATAACGAGTCCCAACAATTGCAATTCATATCTTTCCCAATTGGGCATCAATAAAGCTCTGTTTATTGCCGCGGATCGTTTCCTGATTTTATAACTTCAGATTGACGTCAACAAGTCGCAGTTCAACTCTCAGCTCCGGTTTTGCGTTTCAATTGATGGATCAATTGATCAATCGTGGAGCAGAATAATATCAGTGATCGGTGAAATTAAAAGGAATTCCTTAAATAGATTGAATTGAAGTTGGCCAATTCTTTTATTGCAGTGTTTGGCTTAATCGTGGCCAGGCTTTCACAAGGCTATCTCGAGTCGTATATTTGCATTAATTTATAACAAATATAAAAGACTTTCAATGATTGATCGCATCATTTAGAAAATCCATATAATATATTACTGTTCTCGGCTCTGAAATGCGGTCGATAAGAAAGGGCGCTTACCGAAAAAGATTTAGTAATAAAAACCGAAATCGAAAAAAGGAAAATAAAAATCCACTAACCACTTGACAGAGGTGACCATAAAAAGCGAAGGGGCCACGATTGGCTATCGATTGTTGGCCAGATAAGAGAGGGAGCAGGGTAGGGGTGGTGCTGGGGCTGGGCTGGATTGGGGTGGTCACCCCTTATCGTTCCGCCGGATGAGTTAATTGGCTTATATTGCCCTACTAGCCGCTGTGGGCTACCGGGTGACGGTGTCTCGATTGTGATTGATTCCAAATGCTAAATACGCAGCCCGTTGACTGAATTGCAGTCCCGATTGTGATCCGATCGCGAAATATGTGTGATTACTCCACTTTCGAGTGTTTCATTAACACAGCCACTCCACTCGAATATCAATCAGCCATGAAACCCATTCCCATCGGTACGCTCATTTACGATTTTAAAGTTCGATTTCCCCCCGATTTCCTTTTCGGATTTCGGTTCGGCTTACTTCTCGGGAATGTTTTCTTTATCTCACGCTCACTCAATTGCGGGAATTGTTTATTAAAAAATTATCAATATCTGTAATCCGATGTCGGCTCTACTTCACACCACACCCCACCTGTTTGTTCTGGCTCGGCCTTTTGTCATTAGTCGCGTTGACAACTGCTAATTGCGGTAAGTGTTTATTGGCCCAATTTTCGAGGTATATGATAAGATTCGGTTTTGGTTTCGTTTTTAATTATGCATGTATTTCCCTTACATTCGGAATAGGTTTCGTCTTATCTCCGCTCTCTGGAGGAAACTTCCTCAGGTTATCTGGCTCGTTGGATGATTTACATTTTTGTTGATATTTTGGATGGGCATTAGAAATACTGTTTATAACACCGCTTTTAAAATTTATCTTGACAATATTGCTGCCATTATGTTATAACTATATATCAATTATAAATTACTATAGACTATTAACGATCGTATCGTAAACTCCTAAATATTTGTTTGTTATTCTTTCAAAACAAATTCTCATATAAATTAATAAAATTATTGAACCCTTGTGGAGTTCGCTTACAAATATTTTATAAATTATGGTACAATTGGTAGCACTGCTAATTGTTTTTCCTCATGCAATAAAATATTCTTATGCATTCATTTCAGAGTTCATTAAGAAATCATTCACTTGGCATTAATTTCGGTCAAAATGCAAATGAGAAGAATAAACGTAAATAAAATTTAATATATTATATGAAACAAATTAATAACTTTCGGAGCTCAGAGTCGAAAGCAACCGTTTTTAATCATAACCGAGTGTAATTTGCATTTGTGGCGGTTTTTTGCATTTAATTGGTCAACGCATGTCTACCAACAAAAAACACGTACGGCCAGATATGTGAAATATCTAAAGTATGTACTTTATTATATCACTAACCATACAGCATATAGACAACCCATTTCATACAACGAAAATGGACGCGAAAATTTCTTGCTACAGGCCCCAGCAGGCCCCAGAGCGGATTTCTTACGCTCTCTTACGCTCATCGTTCGTTCATCTTACGCTCATTCTCGCAATAAATGTTTTCTGTTTCTCAGTCTCTAAACGGAGCGCGATGAAGAAGGTTGGCCTGCGCTTCGGTTGATCTTTGTATGTATGCGTGTCACACATTCACATACATGGGTGTATGTGTGCGTGCGATTTCGTTTCGAAGCCAGCGCACAAAATTTTGATTTTTCTTACTTTTAAGGCTTGCTACCCTAACAAAATTCGGGTATTCGTTATTTGATGAAATGACGAAAGAAATTATATTATTTTTTATATTATATTTTTTTATTATTTCAGCATACATTTTTAATTTATTTAGGAATAAGATTAAGTGTTAGTAGTAAAATGTTTTCTGTATATATATTTTTACGAATCATTAAAAATCAATATACTGAGAAAGTGTCAGAGTATATTTCGGTCGGAGTCACTTAAAGCGCCGTTTGCTTTTAAGTTTTTGTTGTTCTGCAAGAGGCTTGTGCATGCCTACTCTAACGATGGAATGATTTTTAGGGGAGGGTGAAGACACGAAAACAGCTGATGGACTTGTTTACCTTTTTTGTTTACAATTTTTCAGGCACTTGTTATTATTTTGGGTTATTGTGAGATTTAATTAAATTATTGTCGTTAATTTAATAATTTCCTTATATATATTTCCTTATATATAATAACTTTAAAAAGTAATTTAATTCTTCACCCGTCTTCACCCTCCCCTAAAAATCATTCCATCGTTAGAGTAGGCATGCACAAGCCTCTTGCAGAACAACAAAAACTTAAAAGCAAACGGCGCTTTAAGTGACTCCGACCGAAATATACTCTGACACTTTCTCAGTATATTGATTTTTAATGATTCGTAAAAATATATATACAGAAAACATTTTACTACTAACACTTAATCTTATTCCTAAATAAATTAAAAATGTATGCTGAAATAATAAAAAAATATAATATAAAAAATAATATAATTTCTTTCGTCATTTCATCAAATAACGAATACCCGAATTTTGTTAGGGTAGCAAGCCTTAAAAGTAAGAAAAATCAAAATTTTGTGCGCTGGCTTCGAAACGAAATCGCACGCACACATACACCCATGTATGTGAATGTGTGACACGCATACATACAAAGATCAACCGAAGCGCAGGCCAACCTTCTTCATCGCGCTCCGTTTAGAGACTGAGAAACAGAAAACATTTATTGCGAGAATGAGCGTAAGATGAACGAACGATGAGCGTAAGAGAGCGTAAGAAATCCGCTCTGGGGCCTGCTGGGGCCTGTCGCAAGAAATTTTCGCGTCCATTTTCGTTGTATGAAATGGGTTGTCTATATGCTGTATGGTTAGTGATTATATCCACTGGCTTTAACGTTGAACTCAGAATATGAAATGAGTATTTTTGGTGCTCGGTGTTTGGGTGCTGGGTGTTGGGTGTTGGATTCTGGGTGTGAAAATGGGTTCTTTTAAGCTGCCAAAACCTACTTTGTATTCACGCGGCGGGCAGGAAATTAGAGAACTTTCCGTTGATGTCTGAAAATCTGCTGGCACTTTGTCACTTTGTCGTTTCACTTCAACTCGGAAGAGTGTAATTTCGTCAATTAATTAAGAACGAGAACCGAGAGTCGTTGCGCCGGCGAAGACTTTTACTTTCATGTTCACGGAGCCGGGGAACGAAATGGACGATGACGATCCGCAACCTGCTGCTTAAAAACACGACTAAATCGCTGCAAATTCTTGCAAGCGTTTTATAGGCACGCACACTCACACACACGCCTGCAGCTCGTTAATACAAAAAAGATGGAAGAATTCGAATCGAAATTAAGGCGCTACTCGCGCTCCCTCGCTCTCTGGGTCACCCGAAGAGCGCCCGAAGTTGGATCGCCCATGTAAGTCTTCTTTATCGTCTTCAGGTGCCGCGATCCACCCACCTGAGCACACCACCTCGCTCTTCGGCCATTCGGACGTAAATCAAACCCGTGTGTAAGCTAGACACTTGCCACTGCATTTCGATATCGCTCCATGGGTCTCAATGGGTATACGATCTATACGGTACGGTACAATAAATGGTCAACCAAGTAGTTTCCTGGACGCGCTTCCCATGCCACTCGACAATCGACAATTCTGGTCATAAATTCAATCTATCAGATCGGTGGGTAGGGTACTTTTCAAGAATTTACTATGGCGAATCCAATGTCATAGCTGTACTTAGCGGTGCGAAAATACATTATTTATGTAGCGGAATATACGACACGAAAAAGTATGCAATAAAAATGATTGATGACTCGAGATAACATTGGTTTTTCTTCAATTAGTCACTCTTGAAGCAGTCAATCAATCGAAAAAACGAAAGCATTTGATGGTTTTATGGCCAAGCTAATCAATTCATAACGCCACAGTCGCGACTTTATACTTAATGTATAATTCGATCAAGTTTAGAGGGGATTAGGTTGATGAATGTACTAATTACTGCTAGTTTTTAAATCGTTTTATTAAGCCAACTAAATCCTAAATCATTTTAAAACAGCTGATAGAAGCTAAATATAAAGAAACTCTGTTTACCTTTCCTGAGCATTACTGGCAAATCATAATACCTTCAAATTTTTTGATAGTCTCAGTTCTGACCTTCTTTGGTTTGATATCTCGGCCATAAAATATGTTTATCTTTATAAAGACTTACAAATGGTAGTCCTAAAAATACTAGATATGACCGTTAATGCAGATCATTGTCACAAATAATTGGATAAATTCTTGCATTTTTGGCTGTTTACTTTCAACTTTCATTTATTTATTTGTTTCAATTTGGGGATTTGAATAAATCAAACTTTACCTGCAATCTAATACCTGTATAATACTGCATGTGTTTTCATGCATGGCATTTAATATTTATTGTAAATTTGTTTATCTAATTTCCGGCAATATATTTACCAATTCTGTGCACCAAACTGTCCATATTGCATATTGTTTTTGCTCTCACACCGCTTTCAACCTGACACGCCGGTAACGACCGAATTCAATTGAATTCGAACAATCCGCAAAATTTGTAGAAATGTGTATAAACTTTTTGAATGGAAGTTCTCTAATTATTTGACGGGGCAAGTGGTGACCATAAAATGCGTCAGAGCAGCTATGTAAGTGGCGACTAAAAATGTAACAGGGCCAGGACCAGGACCAGAAACAGGAATTCGGTTGGGGGGTCACCATAAATTAACTTTGCCAAAATTACAAACATTTTCCCCATTAAAACCCAAATCACGGATCACCACACTCACACTTACACACACACACCCACCTATATATATACAAAAAACATTGGTTACAGAGACACATACATGGACACATGGCTGGATGGGAATGGAGCAATTTCAATTAAAGCTAATTACAACCAATATCGACTGCCAACAATGTCAAGCATCAAACACGACGAAGCCACCCAAAAGGAGGTAGGATGCTGTTAGTTTGGTAGAATGGATGAATGGGTGACTGGTTGGTTCCCTGGTTGGCCCGAAGCCCGGGTAGTGTCATGTCTGGGTCGTGCACTGAGAGAAACGGCGGTGATCCACTCAGAAGGTGTCACTCAATGTCCCGGCGAGGGCCGCCTGCGGGGTGTTAAGTCCTCCGAATGGGGAAACGTAAGTAAATGTTTTTGTCGTTGCAGCTGTCGTCCATTGGGATACGGCTGCCAGGGTGGTTCATGGTTTATTTTTACACATCCATCAGCTCAGCTCGTTTATCATGTGAAAAGGTTAATTCCTTGAAAGATATTTTAAAGCCTACGCTATATGTTCGTGACTAAAGAGTTTAAAGAGACTACGTGGCGTATACGTGATTTTTAGATCTTACAATATTTGTCTCTTATTAATCTTAAATTGATTTTGATGAGAAAAAAGGTTAATTTTACTCATTAAAATTAAGTAGAAAGCTTTTCGTAATCTTTGGTTGCATATATTAATTTTTGGAAAAGCTTTTCGTCGCCTTTATTACGCTAAATGGGATAAAGGGCGACAGATATTCTAATTTGAACAATAAAGGGAACACCCTACCAGGATGCTATGGAGGGGGTGTCTAAGTGGGCGGCTGCTGCTCGAGGGCCCACAAGGCAAAGTCTGAATTTGAGTCACAGCCCGTTGAAAATTCTCCCGTCGCTGCCGTGGAATAATTAAAGCAAATTTGCACTTCAGACAGTCGCCCGTGGAAAAAACAACGCAAACAGCTCAGTCCGCAACGCTGGCGACCCACAACAAGAGCGGAGCAAAACACCCAACCCAGGCACCGGCAAGGACTCCTCCTTCAGCGGTGACTGTGGCAATAACAACAAAAACAATATCAAAGGCAACAACAAAAACAACGCCGGCAGCTGCCACTGCCAACATCAGCAACAAAAAATAAAAAGGGTGCACCAAGAGTGCTTTGGAGGTGGAACTACGACGACAATGGCACCAACAAAACGCCAGTCAGCCGGGAAAGTATGCGAAAAAATTTGTATATCTATGTTTGTCCTTAGGTGTGTGCAAGCCAAGGTACAAATTTATATATGTGTTTGTGTGTTTATTCTAGTATAATATGGAATAGAGCCAGCAACACAAAAACAATGCCAGTGAGTGTCATAGAAAGTTGAAACAGGAGCGTACTTCGTATGGAAGAAGGAAAATGCTAGATGAAAATTGACTTGCATCCGAGAGTCTCCTTTTTTTATTGAAAATTCCCCAGTAATGGTTTCCAAGGTGAGCCGGAGCTTAGTATTGTAAATAAATCATTAAATCAAGGCTGTTCCAGTTTCCACTTCCGCAGAAACAAATTACACGAGACATCGGGTCGTATACGTAATATATTGGTGTTCGCATTAAGTATACGTAGCGTGGTACGCACTTTTTTGTAATAATACTTTTAAAAACTATAAAATTTATGAAATAATCTCGCAAAACATTATCTTCGTATGCGTAAACTTTACGTATGCCTAATATTACGTATACGTAGGAAAAATGTACCTATTTTTTAGAGCTAATTACGTAAAGTTAATATTACGTATACGCGTAGATATGATTCATATTAGAAAAAAATCATAAACAATACAAAATTAAAAGAAAATGAGAAGTAAAATTAACATATTTTTTTTAATCAAAGTCTAGAATTAAAATAAAAGAGTCTGCTCCAAAATGATGGCTATAGTAAGTTCGTTACTCCAGTATTAGGATAAAAAACCACAAGATGAGACACAATAGAAAGATTCATATCTGTTCATGTCTGTTTTTATCGTTCTATCGATTGAGAAATTGAATCGGTCCCATAGTAGACAATAATCGAGTATCAAATTTATATGTATGTATGTATTGCATTTTTCGCGCTATTATTTTTCCCCTTAGATGACTAATTTAGTGCGCCTCAAAAGTGGCCTGGAAACCTTGGCTCAAGCCCCCGTTCCGCTCCCTATTTCCCCACTAGCCGTTGAGAGAGAGTGGCGGCGAAAAAAAAATGAAAAAGGAAACCGAACAACGGCCGCGATGACGGACTCGTGCGGATGCTGCCGATGCCGATGACGATGCTGCTGGCTGCCGATGCTGATGCCGAGACTTTTCCTGTGGCTTTTCTCACTTGCTGAGCGCGCAACAAGGACCAAAAAATGCCAGCACAGCAGCAACAACAATGCCAACAACACCGCCACTGACTACAACAATAATAATAACGAATGGCAACAATAAACTGGGCTTGCGCCAAATACGAAATACGAAAATTTGTGGGAAAAACGAGCGAGCCTCTCGTGCGACGACAGCCACAATAGCAACAACAATGGCCCAACAATGTGGGAAAACAAAATCCTACACATACAAACACACACACACAGTAGCAGAAACACGAAGCTTCTCTCACAGGAAAGCTGCTCAAAGTCAAAGTTTTGGGTGCGTGTGATTGCGTTTGTGTGCTCTACAGCAGTGCTTGAGCTGTTGTGTGAGTATTGGTGGGAGAGATTGTGCCGAAAAAGTTTTCAACTTGAAATTGAACTGTGTGCCATAGTTGAAGGAAGAAGAAGCAGAAGCAGCAGGCAGGAGGCAGCATCAGACAAATTGGAGAGCGCCAGTTGTTGTTCCTCCTCGGATCTCTCTCCTCTATCTGCTGCTGGCTACTGCTGCTGCCGCCGATGATGCTGGGTCGTTGTTGTTGCTACTGTTGTTGTTGTTGTGGGAGCAAAATATTTTAACGCAATTAGAGTCGGAGCATCGTCGTTGTCGTCGCATCACGGCCAAGAGCCAGAGCCAGAGCCAAAGCCAGAGCAAGAGCGAACGCGCACGCAGACGGACACGGAGCTCGGATAAATCGCAAGTAACGAGAAAACTAGAAAAAAAAGAAGCCCAAGAATAGAAAAACGGTTTATGTGTGGAAAAAAATTAGTTTGCTAGCAGGGCTGTCACCGGAAAGTGTAAAAACAGTGTGACCAGCAAAAAAAAGACCTGTGCAGACTCAATTAACTGTGAAAACCTGCTGCTTGCAAAGACAAAGCCACGCACTAACACACACACACTAACGCAAAGTGAGAGTGTCAAGGAAGGAAAGAGAGGGGCATAGTGAAAGATAGAGAGGTGAAGGTGAAGCTGAAGGAGAAGCGCGAACAATTTGTTGAATACGTCGGCACCGTCACAAAAGAACAAAAAGCGAAAGTGAACTCGAGCTCTCGAACTCGAACCAAATGCAAATTGAACTTAAACGGCAAATAGTCCTTTAATTTTACCAAAGTGCAGGCTAAAACAAAACTCTGATCAAATAAAACTAACTAGCTCCAAAGAGAAAGTTCCAAGCGAGGAAAAAAAAAAACGGGAAAAAAGGGAAGAAAATTGGCGGCGCAAAAGTTAAAAGGAGGGACAAAGGCGATTAAGCAGCTTGCCAAGGACGAGGACCAACAGCGCGAAAGGTGAGCCCAAATAAGTCATGCAAAGGCGAAAGCACGAAACAAGCAAAAAAAAAAAGAAAGAAACGTACAGCCAAAGTTGCTCCTAGCGACAGGACGACGATGGCAAAAAAAAAAAAGAAAAAAAATAAAAACGCCCCAAACAGATTTTTTCCCTCTTGGAAAGTGACAGTCGTCGACGTCGCCTTGCAACGCCTCTGCCGCTGTCTCTGCTGACGCCGCAGCTTCTTGAGTTGCCGCCGCCGCCACCGCCACCGCCACTGACGCTTTTCAATTCACCCTGAGCTCAGTGGGCGTTGGGAGAGAGCCTTTCCGCCTCCGCCTCCTTCTTGGGCATCGCCTCAGTCTCTGCCAACCCCCCCGACAGTTTGCTTTCTCAGTTTCCTGCCATAGAGGCGTTGTTGTTGTTGGTTTTCTTGTTATTCATAGGCAAACATAGGCAAACAAGCAGAAGCAAAGCAAAGAGCAACCTGCGTGGCTAGGACAACAACGGCTACGACAACGCTGGCTGCGACAACGACGGCATCGGCAACGGCTACGACAAAATGAAGAACAACATCAACGACCGCAGCGAGGGCGGTTCTCAAAATGAAATTAGCCAGGCTCGAATTGTTTAGGGAGCCGGGCCGGTTCGTTATTGGCCACCTTTGGGTTAATGCCATCAAACAGCTCGGTCTGCCCCGAAAAGTATGCTTTGGCTTCCCAAAGCGCCATGTTAATCCCATCAAACAGAATTTCGTAGGAGCCTCACTTTCGGTTTCAACTGCCACAAGTCATTGGCTCAATCCTGCCATAAAGTCAGACCTTTGACCTATATTACATAAATAATGGTCTGATATGGTTTATGTTTTTTTTCTTATCTCGGTTTTTTTTAATAAATTATTTATGTTGCTATCGTTTTATTTAAGTTTAGGTTGTGTTTTATAAGGTTTTAACAGCACTTTTGAATAAGTTTGTTTAATATTAAGTTTATGAGTGGATTTAGAAAAGTTTCCTAATAAATGCTTCAAAGAAACTTTCATTATTTTACTTGTTTGAGATTTTAGTATTTAAGAACAACTTTTTATTCTTTCTTTATAGTTTATACGGCTTATAATTATTTTATTTTATTTATGAATAAAGTTTATAAAAGTTTACATATTTTTGTAGAACTTAAATCTTAAAATAAACCCCATTTTAAAGGGATAATTATCGAATCAAGCCTTTCAGATCACTTTACGATTTACCTGTAATAGGTTTGATCCCTTATCTATGAATGTCCTTGACTACCATTAGAACAGCCCTCGTTGTGTCGTCGGCTGGCGATGGCGGCAGTGATAATTCATGTCCCGCTGACATTTTTGGGTCAAAAAACTAAAATATTATGTGGTGGCACTGCCATTCATTTCGTTGAAGTGTGTGCGTGTGTTTGTCTGGCTTTCGGCCTGGACGCTGCCTATGTATATGTTTGTTGTATTTGTGGTTTGTAGTCATTATTTCAACCTTCAGAGCACCAGGCCTTGCTATCTATCATCCCACAGCTGGTTCGGTTGGGTGGCAGAGTGGGGTGAGGCGGTGTGCGTTCCGGCAGATTAAAATTGCATCCGGCGCGCCAAACAAAAGACTGTTGACCAATTTCGCTTAAACATAAAACAGAGAAAAATTACCAGCGATCCTGCCAGAGAGGTTCAATCCTACGCACACACTTACAACAAATAGCGACAAACAAGGGAAAAGCAAGGACAGGGCAGGACACAAATACAAACAAACACATTCGCACAGGAAGGCAAACAGAAATGAATTCATAGTAAAAGTCTTAATTGAAATTTTTGCTTGAAATGTGTGCAGAGGGGATTTTTTACTGTTCTGCGGCACCTAAAATAAAAGGCGATGTGTCCATGTGTCCCTGTGTATATATCACATCTATATAACATATACACTCGTGTATTACATACATATATAGAAATATATATCCTGGATGTTCGCTGGCGGCAACTTTGTGTGCTATCCAGTCTTGGGACAGGCCACGTCGGACGAGGGAAATGGCAAAAGTCCTGGCCTGTGGTGTGAACACGGATCTGTTGTGCAGAGCAGCGTGCGAGTGAAAGAGGTCCTGGAACGAGGTGGGGAGCTTTGTTTAGCTCTTGGCTTTACCTTTGTATCATATTCTTTTATTTAACTTTTTTGTATGTGTTTTGTATTTCTATTAGACTGACTTCCATTCCCAACCAGGCAAGAGGCAATCAACGTACCAAAAGAAATGAGTTAAATGTTTGATTACAAAATTGCATTCAACGCCTTGGAGAATTTCTCTTAATTTGGAATTCGCAATTTCGTTTACTCGAAGCGGGAATTGAGAATCAAATTAAGAAGCAATCACCTAAAGGAATGCAATCGAATAAACTTTTCATTAGATTGCCAAATGTGATTGCCAATAGATGAGAAACACCCCACCCCCAATCGCAGTTGTTCAGTTAATTACATGAAATAGTTGGTTCAAATATGTAATTACCCCGCTACATAAGCGAACTTTAAACAAGTTCAATAATTGGGATACAAACGTTTATGTTTTTTGTCCAATGAATGAATAATAATTGTGCAACGCAAATAAATGTAAATTCATATTTACTGTTTAAAATCTGTTGGGAAAATGTTCCGTTCAATAGGAGGATGTGATGCGAAATATAATCAATTAAAATAATTGGTTCTTATCGAAGCTGATTGACGTACATAATTGCTCATACGTGATGTGGTCTGCAAACAAATTGATTCAAAAAAAGTATTAATAATAGAAAAATGAAATTTAAAAGATTGGGTTTTTGTTATTTTTAATAACATACCATGGCTATATCTTCCCCAATTCTGATCCGATTCTCAAACGGTACCTTAAACGATTTATAGATCGATTCCCCACCATTCCGCATCAAACCCCTGAGACAAAATATTTTTTTAATTTTTTGTCCATTTTTCGTGATGGAATCCCTTGAAAATGGGGTTTTCCCCTATATGGCCCACAGTGATGGCTATATCTTCCCCAAATCGCATCCGATTCTCAAGCGGAGTACCTTAAACGATTCCTAGGTTGATTCGCCACCATTCTGCATCAAAACCCTGAGACAAAATATTTTTTAAATTTTTTGTCCATTTTTCGTAATGGGGTACCTCGAAAATGGGGTTTTCCCCTATAGGGTCCACAGCGATGGCTAAATCTTCCCCAATTCTCATCCGATTCTCAAACGGAGTACCCTAAACGATTTATAGATCGATTCCCCACCATTCTGCATCAAAACCCTGAGACAAAATATTTTTTAGATTTTTTGTCCATTTTTCGTGATGGGATCTCTTGAAAATGGGATTTTCCCCTATAGGGTCCACAGTGATGGCAATATCTCTGTCCGTCTGTGCGTCTGTTTGTCTGGGTCTACGCGAACTAGAGTCTCAGTATTGAAGCTATCGACTATCAAAGGTCAAGGGTCAAGCTATCAAGGGTATATGAACTTCGACTCCGCCCAAAGTAAGCTTTCCTTTCTCGTTTTTTGTAAATTAGTTATATCTGCTAAGTAACTGTATTATATAAGCTGATGATTAGTTGCCACGATAGATCAGCTGACGAAGCTTGTACAAAAACATAATTCATCTATAATTTTTTAAAGAAAACATCATGGCTATAAATTAAAAATCTGAAAATGTGAACAATCATACCTCCATTGCCTACATTTTTGGGCGCCTAGAATTCACACAGTTACGAAGAGTAACATTTTACCTTTTTTAGCGTATGATAACTTGCCTGAAGTTGTTTTAATTTGGTAACTATTCAATAAAATATTTATAATAATTAATTTAAAAATAGTGCCCTCCTCCTCGATTCTCATAGGTTGCACCTAAGCACGCCCGAAAAATCGGAAAATAATTATTTTATTTTATTAATTTTGTTTTTTTTTTTTTTTGTCTTTTTAAGTTGTTATTGTAATTTTATATGTTTTTGTTGTTTTTTGTTGTAATTATTTTTATTTTTACATTTTTAATTTTTTTTTTAATATTATTTTTTTAATAAAATTTGACCTTATATTAAAATTTTCATAAACATATGTACATATGGCCTTTAAATTAGAAGCGGAGAGAGTTTCAAAATTCGCTTCAGGCTGCTTAACTTCTCATCCGATTCTCAAGCGGAGTACCTTATACGATTTCTAAGTTGATTCGCCACCATTCTGCATCAAAATCCAGAGACAAAATATTTTTTTAATTTTTTGTCCATTTTTCGTGATGGAATCTCTTGAAAATGGGGTTTTCCCCTATAGGGTCCACAGCGATGGCTATATCTTCCCCAATTCTCATCAGATTCTCAAGCGGAGTACCTTAAACGATTTCTAGATCGATTCCCCACCATTCTGAATCAAAACCGTGAGACAAAATATTTCTTAAAGTTTTTGGCTATTTTTCATGATGGGATATATCACGAAACGATATACCATATAAGCCTTTTTTCGCCCAAAAAAACAACTTAAACTTATGTTTCTATGTTTCTAGTTTCCTTGCTTTTTATACTCAGAAAAAAGACTAAAACCTGGCCTAAACTTTGTTTCCAACTTGGTTATTGGGTTAACATCACTTCCCTTTTTTCTGGCTAAAATGGCGCCCAAATGTCTGGCTTGGTGCAGCCGATAAGTATACACTTCTTCCCACAAACACCCGATTATGGCAATACATCCCAAGTTCAAAATATTTCTTATCGAAAGTGGAGAATTAACAAATGACAAAGAGATTAGGGGACATAAGTTCTGGCAAGAAATCTACATGACTATAACACAAGATCCCACACTTTTAGCCCCACGTTAGGCTACACCCCCTGTGGGTGTCCGCCCCAAAGTCATTTGCTTTGAATGGTGAATGAATCTGAATCGAAATGTTGTGTTGGCTAAAATTTATGTGTCTATTGCTAAAGGATTCTATGGGAAAAAGGGACACAAAGGAGACACGGGATCTCGGAGGGGCTGTAACGTAAAAGAACATGAAGCCGAAGAAGAAGAAGAAGAAGAGGCGGCTCAAAAGGGTGGAGCGCGTGCCACTTCCACGCCTCCAAGCCCCCACCACCTAGAAACTGACAAATACCCATACATACACACACGCAATTACACGCCCACTTTGCTTTATCTTTGTAACTGTTACAGAACTTGGCTTCATCTTCTTCTTCATATTCTCTTGCTTTTTCTGTCGTTTGCGTGAGAGTGTGTGTATGTGTGTATGCGTGTGTCTTGACTTTTTTCTATTTCTGTGAATGTGAGGGTGTATGTGTTTATCTTAGCCAGAAGCTATATAGTTTATCTATGTGCATGTTTGTTGTTTGCCGGCGGTCGGCGGTTGGCAGTCAGCAGTCGGCAGTCGGAGTTCAGCGGCTGGTGTACACTTTTCCGCACTTATTCCATATTTAAGAGGCAATTTATATTCCCTTTTTTTTGCACTCTCTATCTCTGCAACCGCTCGCAGGCCTTCTTCTATGGTATCTCTAGCCCCAACCCCACTCCATCATCAACTGCGTCCAGCGGTCTATTCAGGCTGCCATTCAACTTCAGCTACAGTTTCCGCCGCAGTCTCTCGACTAGGCTAGGGATTCTGTTTCTGATTCTGTTTCTGATTTAGCCGCGCCAACACAGGCCACAGCAAAAAAAAGAAAACACGCGCCTACCGCCCACTAAGCAGAAGCCAGATTAACATTGCCAAAGACTCGGCTTCCCAATCCACCATTTTCCTGGTCGAATCGGCCACCAACCACCCCCCCTGCGGCTTCTGTGGCTGTCAGTAGCCAATTATCATTTTTTGAAATGAATAAAAACGCTGTCTGTCGACATTCTTTCTATTCGTATGACTGGTGTGCGTGTTTCCACGTACCATCTGCAACCTCATCCTCATCCTAGTCCGCATCCGTAGATGCGAGTGTATCTAAATGGCATTTCCATAGCCACCGTTGCCACGGTCTTAGCCCGTCTCTGCCGTCCCAGTCCCAGTCGCTTTGCACCTTGCGGCTACTGCAGCTCCCCAATCCTGATCCCAATCCCATTCACAGCTCCCGGCTTTCGGCTTTTCGTAGCTTTTCCTGCTTTTTTATTGTGTCATAAATTATTCAAACGTAAACATCATCAGCAGGCAACGGATCAGGATAAAGATGAGGCTCAGCCTCTCGGTCTATATCTCAGTGCTCTCCACAGAGTCCTGTTTCCCTCCTCATTATCAGAGGCAGACGTTTAACGCACACTTTTTCCACCCACACTCGACCATAATCGTACACGCGTATATGATGGCCCGCCGCACGAGCCTGTTTCTGTATCTCCCGCAGGCTAAACACACTGGTCAGGACTAAATTCGGAAACTCTAAATCAATATGATTTTAATAGCTGGGAAAGCTCTAAAGCAGTTTATTATAGTAGTTAAATATTTTTGATTAGAAAATGTTAACTAGAATTTAAAAAAGGTTTAATTTTTTTGGATTTTAATAGAATTTCTGAGTTTTGAGCCTTTTTTTATCCAACAATGTAAACAGATTTTAATTGAATAGAAGACAAACGATGGACAGGAACAGAAACAGGAATAAAAAAATGTTTATTATTTAATTAATTGTTCACCTCTCGGTCTGTTTTTTGCAAGGATACTTTTGAAACATTTCAGAGCCAATTTCAATGCATTTTTTTCCCTTCAACAGCAGATTAAATTTTGCACAAATGCATTGTAATTTTAATCTGGCTTGTAATTGTAGACTTTTTTGCGAGAATTCCCCCAAAGTGATATTTGATTTACGCAAATTATTATTTTGAAATGCCAAACAAATGGCTTGAACCAGTGTGCAATGATGCGGAAGCAATCGGAAGCATGACCCAGTCAGTTCTGGGCAGTCGTGGCGTGGGTGCGATGGATGATACGCGAGGACTTCGCACTCGGCGAGTCACTTCCATAAATAAAGAAAGGCGACCGAGTGGGGGCGTGTATACTCGCCTCATGCTGGTGGCCCCATCACTTGATAAATAAGTAGTGCACGTAGGCATTCGGCATAATGAAGCGAACACCACCCCCATCGACCATCGACCATCGAGCATCGCCTTGAGAGGGGCACAGCAATTTGTTTGGCCCATGCGGCGTATACGTAATCACGCATTGATATGCCATTTACTGGCCCGCCAGGAGCAGAAGAACCAACACGATACTGGAGTGGCTGGGCAGGCGGCACGCAGCATCAGCTCTGACTGATTTATGCAGTCGATTTTGCAGTTTTAATTTTACTGCCTTTTCATACGATGCTTTAAATGCCAACCGGAAGTGGCTCCACTCTTGTGCCTCGTGGCGGGAAAATTAAATTTATGCCCCAACCCTTGGCTCTCCTCTCCGTGCCATATTTACGAGCCACTACGAACTCTGACCAAGTCGTTACCCGACTCTGATTACATGTTAATTATCATTGCGTAATGAATTGCCCTTTTGTGCTCGCATGAGTTTACCCCGACACTCGCTCTCTCTCCTGGATTTTATATCCAGGAGTAATAAATGCTACCGACCTGCATGCAAATGCTGGAGGAATATAAAATATTCAGGCTACGGTGTGTGGCAGGGGTTCCTCCTGTATGGTGGCCTGGTACTGACTCTGAGTGCTTTTAATTGGAATGCATGTAGGTACTCGAATAACTGCTCTATCAGTTTTTAAAAATAATTGCCAATGATTTGCTCAAACAATGTTATCGGAATTCAAACAATGCGGGTTAGTTTTTACAAAAATAATGGCAGTTGCCGATAGCCATTTAGGTAGTATTCTAAAGTCAAGCTGCATTGTATTTAAACCATGTATGAAAATAATTGACTAAGTCCCCTAATCTGCGCAGAAATCTTGCAAATAGGTTAAAACCAAAAAGAGTTCAACCACAATCCTTAAGAGAAGCTTAGCCAGACTTAGCTCCTCGAAAAACACAAACTCTTCCTCCGGATATCCTTCCAGCTCACAGCCATAAAAGTACCCACACAAGGAAGTATGTACCATATATACACACATGTTGGGGGATAAGCAAAGTATGCATATTTGAACCGCCCCCGCACACCTAGATACATACATAAATACATTAACAATACCTACAAAGGACCTACAAAGGAGCTGTAGCTGATGCTTGTATTTGTGTATGTGCGCAGGCTCAAATTAATTCCATTGGCACCGATTGAAAGTTTTCGCTTCGCAGCAGCAATAAATTACGATTGAATATATAAGCTGCAGGAGCAGCAAGGATATACACTGTACAGTGTATACCATAAAAGCCATAGCATCAAGTGGCGCGCACACATGCGCATATTTTGGCATTAAGTGCATCCTTTAATTTACATGCTCATTAAATTACAAACGATTTCAATTTCCGCAGCAGACAAAGTCGCCCAGAGATGGTGCAAAAAACAAGAGAATTTCAAACTGAATGATGTATAAACTTGACTAGGTTCCCCGAGCTCGTTCCCGAGTCTGAGAGAAGGCTTAACATTTGCATTAAACCCATTTAATTATACTAAGTACATAGTAAATACGATAAGTGGAGTGCCCCAGCGCCAGAAACTTTCATGTTTACATTTTCGCAAGTACCTCGACTCCTCTCGATGTCGGCTGCCCATCTACAGCCATATAGCCCCCAAGCAAATGCCTTATTACACACACTACAAATTACTACAGGGATGTATCAGTATGGCAAACTAGCCATAGTACATGTACAGGTATATAGCTTACTGAAAAGTTACTACTGTATACAGTGGAGCAAACTATTAACAGCAAGTCGAGTGGGGGATGTTGAATGTGTTTGCACGCCTGTTTGCCTCTTGCCGCAGTCATAAATAATTTATGCCTCTGTAATTTGGTCAACGTTACTTTAGTCATCGCCGCAGGAAGGCCCATCCTGCCATCCTGCCTACTCGTCCTTATCTGTATCTGTATCTTCATTCCCATGTTAATCAGCCTCAACATGGCACATATACTCGTATGTACGCCATCCTCCCCCATATATGCATACAAAGTTGCATAAATCAGCTTAGAATATGTTTCAATTGACCACAGTTGTCTCATTTACATTTTGTGTGCAGCAACAACGTCCTTAGGTCATTAGGCGTCAAAGAATCCTTCGGGAGTAATTATAATTAGAATTGGAACTACATACTACATGTTACACACTACAGAGTGGAACAAACAAAGTCATGTGTGTTCTCCATAATTGATAATTATTTCATTTGACGTTGGGGAGGAATTTCATTCAACATTCATTAAAGGAGGTGAAAACAGCCTCAGGAATTAATATTAAAGTCATGTTAAATACTCCGATGGGCATTGTGCCAAAATGCTGCAGGACGAATATATATTTAAGGCATAATCTATTTTTTTTGTAGAATCAGATTTTTAGATCAACCAACAAATGTGTGTTCCTGAACTCATACAAATTAAGTCCATTAAAAACCAATTTCCTGCCAGGACTAAAACAAAAAAAATATCTAGATTTCACAAACTTATTTAACCTTCAGCAGGCTGTTCAAACTTTATTTTTCGATTTCCGCTCGAGGACCCAAAGGGTTGGCACTCTAATACGAAATTGCCGTAAATGTCAGACACATATTCGTATTCACTTTCCCTCGCTTATTCGACTGGTTATGACAATAAATTTATCCCATCTCGACAATCGCGTCTGAAAACAGATAGAATTGTTTTCTAATTACCAAATGGGTGTACGACCCTAAAATAAATCTTTTTTTTGGGGCAAAAAAAAAGTGCCACTATGCAGACACAGTGTGTCATCATTTGTGAGATGCGATGCGGAAGGAAAGTTCACTCTAGATGGTTTATTGACAAATTTTCTTGTTATTTTTTCGGGGGCAGCAAAAATGCATTTTCGAATGAAATTCGCCAACTCGACAAATCCACATTGTGAACAACAACGGCACACACAAAAAAATATCACAAATTGTGAGGAAAAAAAATAAGGAAAAAATGTAAAATGAGTGTGGGGAAATACATAACAAAGTTTGGAGAAATGAGAGCAAAAACGAGACCCAAAGAGCTTGCCAAGTGCCCGGTGTTCCCTCTACCGCCCAGACCCGCTCAGGACTCGCCCCTTTCCTGTCTTATTCGGTTGTGGATTCAAGCAGCCATGTAACCTCGTTTATTCTGCAGCATAATGAAAGGGGAAAGTTCTGTGATTTCACCGCCCATGGTTCCGGCGAATGCCATCCAGCAAAAGCGGTGCGTTTCTATATTAGTGAGTGTGTGTGTGTTTGTGAGTATGTCCTGTACAAGTGTCCCTGTGTGTGAGTGAGGTGCAACAACGACGGCTGCACTATAGGAAATATGACCACTTTTTCTGGCCAAAAATAATATCTCATGAACGAGACAAGATATTTAAGTTCTGATTTTTGATTTGAGTTCACATGGTCAATAGATTCAATATTTGAAAAAAATGTGGGCGTGGCACCGCCCACTTTTTAAGAAACACATTCTAACTCAAAAACTAAGCAAGATATTTAAATTTTGATTTTTGATTTGAGTTTATATGGTCAAAAGAACTCATAAATGAAAAAATTGTGGGCGTGGCACCGCCCCCTATTTAAAAATAACATTCTAACTGTTCGGTTTTGCACTAGTCTCACAGCTAACAGATTCACATTCAAGGTGTTGAGGCTGCCTCCTTAAATTATGAATTTCTTCGAAAGTGCATTTTTATGCATATTCATATTTCACTCATTTGAAGAAAATTAAACAATCTACAACATGGACTAAATTACATTGTCCGACTCCGCCAGACTTGGTTTAAATCTCTTTTTAAAAATGTGATTTATTTCTAAAAATTTCTTATGCTAGACTGCTTACATTTTCACTTTATTAAAAGGACAACACAAGTTTTTTGGACACTTCACATACACAAACACACAATACAAACCACTTAAAAAAGTATTCATTTCAAAACTTTTTATTTTGTCCATAAAATTTTAAGTATTCGTGTTTTTAAAATCGCACCAAAAAATCGTAAATTCTAAGCTCATGTAAATGTTAACATCAACAGCTGTTTTTAACAGCTGTTTTCTTCGCAGTGGCGCCATCTATGAAAATTTCTGGTATGCAACATTAAAAATTAATCTATTGTGAATGATATGCAGTTAAAATTATTTAAATCCTGTAACTTTCAAAAAATGGTTTTTGGCCAGAAAAAGTGGTCAAATTTCCTATAGTGGGCTGGCACTAAATGGCATTTGAAATGTTTTGTAGTTCCACATTCTGATGCTGGCCCACTCAGTTCTGGACTGGCGCATGGTTTTCGCCTTTTGCCATTTCGAGCAGGCGCTTCGTCCTTTTTCTGACAGTCTGGCAAATAGAGGACCTCTATACACACACCCATACACCGAGAAGCAAAAGGACGCACGGGCACACACAAAAAAAGGTCAAACGAGAATTATAATTTAAATGGCAAATAAAACAAAAAACACACAGCGAAGTTAAATGGGATAAGGGGGCATAATTCCTTTTGGTGCGAAATTGAAATTGCTATATAGGTCCTTGACACAGGACAGGCCAGTCGGGCCAGCCAGGCCAGGCCAGCCAGCCCAGCCTATCCAGCCGACACAGTCCTTTGTGAGTCCTTGTAACTTGGCTGCTAATTATATCGCATTTTCATGATTGCAGCAAATGGGTTCATCAAACGATTTGCCAACGAGGGTCAAGTACATTATGCTTGGAAATTCCCAAAAAAAAACCCATCTAAGATTTAAGAGAAAATGGCTCGGGAATCTGGGACTAGAGATTAATTTGCTAAATGCAAAGAAAATAAAAGCTTGTAAAATTCCGACCCCATTTCGTTGAAAACATGAAAGAACATAAATATTCCTAACTTCTCTGAAGTACTACAGTAGAGTAAAGTAAATATTAAATATACAGTAACCACTAAAATAAATAAATAATATTGAACAAAACTTGTCTAACAGATACTTAACAAACCATATTATTCTATTTATTAAACAAGACGCCTTGTATTTTAGAAAAACCAATACAAAAGCTTTTCCATTTTCCCATTTAATTGGAAAATTTAAAACTTTCCAGCTGCGTAGCTCCTTAAAGTTGGAATACATGCATATATTCGCCTAACAGTCTGCAGATTGTTATCAAATTTTCTTTTGTGAGCCACAACCAAGAACAAATAAAATAATATTGCTATGGGAAAAAATTCAGCTCCATAAAAACTTAACCGACATAGCTGGGACCCAATGGATGTGGCAGTAGATGGTAGATGGTAGCTGGTAGCAAGTAGAGATGGGAAGAGATGGTAGAACAATCTGTATTTATTTTCATAAATATTTTTTTTGCCTTTTCCCGTCTATCAGCCGCCTGTCTATTGTTTTTCCGCAGTATTCATCTTGCTCACAGAGACTCAGACTCTGCTGGCTTAAAGCTTATTTCCTCCTTTATCAAGGATTCAATTGAATGCTTGACTAAACGAAAGTTATTGGTTTGGTTTTTTCGGTTTTTGGCTTTTCTTGTGCAATTTCCTTGCAATTTTTAGTTGCCCTTATATAGCTTATCCGAGATACATTTGTGATACTTATTAAAAAGTGCTTCAGCTTCAAGCCATTCGATTCGATCCGTCCATGGGCGTCAGCATCAGCATCAGCGTCATCATCTCCATCCTCATCATCATCTGAATGCGGCACATCTCAGCAATTTCGAATTCTGTGCAATTGCCATAGCCCGTGCCAGTGCCGTTGCCGTTGCACAATTGCAATTCCTGCGCAATTGTAAAATGCAACAATTTTTAATGCGTCTTGCAACTTTTATTTCCACTTTTAATGTAAAAACTTCAACCAGCGAATGGCAATGACAAGGCGAGGACGGCAGCCGCCACTCAGCGTCCGTGCCCCAGTGGGCGCGGCAGTGTGTGTGCGATTTTGCGGGTGGCTTGCCTTCTCTCCAGGCTCCTTTCCCCATTACCTAGGAAAAAAAAACGTCCTGCCATTGGGGCAGGCACTCTAGACCATGGGCGAAGCCTCTCGAAAATCCCACATTTTGTGCCAATTTTTTTTTTGTTATTGCAAAATATTACTTATAGTCCTACTTTATCTTCCCAGCCACACCCAGGAAATTAAAAGAAGAAAAAAAGAGGAGACCCTTAAATCGAAGGCATGGCAAATCCTTAGCATATCTTACAGAGCTCATCCGAGTGATTTTTGAGAAAGTGGGGAAACCGATAGTCGACTCTGTCAGATCCAAAAAACCTGGCAGACATCGACGCCCGAAGGAACCATCATCTTATATCGTTTCATCTGCTTATTTTGCCAGAGACTTTTCTTGGCATCAGAGAACCGGGCAAAAGACCTGAGTAAGTCGGGAGCGTAACATTTCCTGTTTGCGTTGCCATGATTTCCATGCCAGCTCCTCGCATTTCCGCTTCACCATCCGCCGTCACACACATCCATCTGCATGTGTGAGTTCTTCCATCTTTTGCATTTCCATCGCCCAGATGCTCTGTGCTCTGTGTGAATGAACGCTCGTGGATACACGTTCTTAGCATGGCTTTTTTTTTCTTCATTTTATTTATTTTTTGCCCCTCTGGGCCGACGCCTTTCATGGGAAAATATGCAATTTTATCGGTCTTTACAGATTTCCCATACAATCGTTTTGGGGTGGCGGCCAAAGAATGAAAGAACCTAGAAACGGCATAAAGAGCTAAAGAAAACGCATGCCATGAAAGACATTTGCCAAGCAATGTGAAATAAAAAGAAAATGTAAATATTTATCATGCCGGAGACAAGCGTTACTCTTCCGCAAAAAAAGCGTTACTTTTCTTTCCAGACCACTCCTACAAACATTAAAGATTTTTTTCTATGTATAAACATAAAGTACTGCTGGGACTGCAGCAGAGATGCCATTTTCAGCTTTTAGTTAATTGAAACGATGAAATTTATTCGAAAATCCCTGGCATCCGTATCAGCAGCATCAGGCAATGACTCAGACCAAAACCCGTACACAGAAACCAAAGACAAGTAAAGACACCAGCAATTTTTTTCGTTAAAAACGTGCCGACATTTTGGTTGTCAACATATACAGACAAACACACACATGCCAGGCAGGATGGCAGGATGGCAGGATGGCAGGACGAGGGAGAAAATGTTAAGCTGCCCATGGGCAATACTATCCCGGTCCGCAGCATAGTTAAACTTTAGTTTTATGGCTGCAATTTAGTGAAATGTGTGCTTGTTTAGCTTAGCTCAACTAAACTCGACTCGTCTCGTTTTCAGACCGTTTCTGCATTGTGTTTTGGCATTGTTTTATTTTTGCCAATTGTTTAGCTTTATAAAATATACGGATTTAAACAGCTCTGCTCTGGAAAGCTCGGAAAGCAGAAGATATATGGGTATATGTTGTGCCGGCTGTGCGCTGGCTGGCAGGCACTCTTATTTCGACCCGGACCGCTCTGGACCGCTCTAAGCCCGCATAACAGAAGCCCGGCAACATTTGTTAATGAGGCCCACAAGAGCTTAGGAGTCCATAACACTCGTGGTCCACAATATTCCGGGTGTGTTTTGTGCGGTTAAGTACATTAAATTAACACCTAAAAGGTTGACAGATTTACACATTTTTATCTTAACCCAAATAAAGCCCATCCTCCACCACCACCTCTACACCCATACCCATTTGAAAGAGCCCCCGGAGAGTGCGTAGCCTACATTAGGGATTAACGTTGTAATGTGTTGAGAGGGTTATGCGTATTTCTATGCAAATGGAGGAGTATTGTTCACAAATATTTTTAGCATAAAAAAATATCTTTTAAAAGCAAGGATTTATTTTTAGAAAAAGCATGCTTTTTTGAATTGATTTTTAAAAGATCCCTCTTCAATGAAGTAGAGATAGTTCGAAAAGCAGTCATGAGTGTTGTAATTCCCATAACTGCTTATTTCTATGCAAATGGAGAAGAATTGTTAGCAAATATATTGGCAAAGAGGATATTTTTAAGACCCTGGATGTATTTTTAAGAAAAACATACTTTTTTTAAATCGATTGTTTGGAATCATCAATAAATGCTTAATTTCTATGCAAATGGAAAAAGCTTGCTTGTTGTGAATCGATTTTTTTAAAGTAGAAGTAGAGCTTGTACGAAATTCAACCATGAATTGTTTTCATTCCCATTATGGCATATTTCTATGCAAATGGCAGAGTATTGTTCTCTAGTCTCTGGTTGCAAAAAGCATGTCTTTAAGTCTTTAAGCATGTCTTTAAGACCTGCTTTTTGCAACCAGGATGGATGTATTTTTGGCTAAAGCATTCTTGTGTTAAATCGACTGTCCCAAAGATCGTCTTTCAATGAAGTTGAGCCAGTTCAAACATCAATCACCTGTGTTTTATTTCCCATAAAGCCCATTCGCTAAACTAGTTCGCTGCGATCCAACACGTTTGCAATCATCCTTTACTTACGCTTATACAAAAGCCACACCAGCGGCAACAGGATGTGCCGGGGGTATAGGAAAAATGGCTAAAAACAAGCTGGAAGGGGGTGGGGGCAATCCTTGCTAAGAGCAGACGGCGAGGTCAAACGGTGCCATCGCAAAGCGCTTTGCACCTGCAGCTGCACCAGTAGAAGCAGTTCAACCCGATGCCACAAACGTGCCCCGCCATGAGGTGGGCAGCCATAAAGTGGGCGCCAAAGCAGTCCCCATTACCGTACACTTGCAGAAAAAAAAGGATATTTTAGGATATAATAAAAAAATTCATAAAAAAAATAGGCTTTTTCAGGTGTTTATTTCTAATACAATTTAAAATATATACTTATCAATATATATTTTAAAATTAATCAAAAAAATTGTATAAACTTCCTTCCATCAGAATTCCAAGTGTAACAAGTAGACACAGTCTCCTTTGCTTTTCCATTGCTGCTTGGCCGGATGCATTGACCAAGGCTATTTAAGGATGCCATGCTCTGATGCGTGGCGCAGTTAAGACCCGAGCCTGACAGCGTAAAGGTCCTCGCCGAGGTGCACCAAGGTACGACATGGGACTGCATCTTTGCTCCGCCAAGCAATCTGCAATCTCATAAAAGGAAAATACAATCCCAGCACCACCCACCTGGCACCGACTTACACACTCCTTTTTTTCCAAATTGGTTAGCGTGTTGAAACTAATTCTCATGCATTTTTTCGCTTTTCTCGCATTTGCAGATATTTCCACACACGAGCAGACAGCCAGAGCCAAAGGATTGGATATTGGAGACGGGGACACGGACGCTGAAATCGCAGCTCTAATAGAGCAGAGGCCAACACGTTCGGTGTATAATATTTGAAATCAAAGCGTTAGGGTCCAACCATGACGACGCTGCACGTGAATCAGAAGCTCAACATGCGCACAACGGCTGTCAAAATGAAAAGGACACGGCATTCAGCATCCTGTCCTTCCCGGAGTGCTCGTCTTCGACTCCGTCTAAGCTACAGCCACTGCTGCCACAACATTCACAGTCACAGTCACAATTTCAATCGAAATCCAAGTCCAAATCCAAAACCAAGTCACAGTTCGATTCCCATGGCCGGAAAGTGTCACAAACAACCGGAAACTGGCCGGGCCAATTGATGCTGAGGACATCAAGAGCAAGGCCAAGGAGTCAGCTGACACAAACTAAGATAATTCAATCGCGTTTTCTACATATTTACGGTTTACTTTGCCTCGGTTCCTTGATGGGTTGCATTAGAACTATTTGCGCTTCAATTGTGCAGCAAACGGTTGCGGAAGCGGATGGAGCAGATAAAGAGCGGGAAGCGGAACCGGAAACGGGCGCAGGAGCAGGATCAAGAGGAGCAGAAGCTAAAAGGAGAGCGGAAACAAAAGCGGATGCGGAAGCGGATGCCCGCATCATGGCAACGGGAATTTGCATTATAAGACTGATAACATTAAAGAGATTTCTAGAGATTTCCACAACCGACGAACACAATCAAAGGCGCCAGCAATCAGCAACGTCAGCTGGAGTCACCAGCCCACGGAGTAGGAGGAGACATCCCCATCCACACCCGGGACATCCCGGACATACAGCCAACCATCATGCAGCAGGACACCCAGGACACCCGGAGGCGTGCTGGCGCCACCAGCTGACGCCGAGCACACTGCTAATGCTCCTGCTGCTCACCAGCCTGTGGCCAGATTGCTGCGACTGCCTCCATGGTGGCAGTAACACCGTCAAGACCAAGTACGGTCTGCTGCGGGGGATTGTGGTGCGCTCGTCGCCGTTGGTGGAGGCATTCCTGGGCATTCCCTACGCCTCGCCGCCGGTGGGCAGTCTCAGGTGAGTAAAGTCGTGCGGTGTTGCACAAGATTATGCTATCCGGGGGGTCGTGGGTTGATGAAAGAAATAGTCAAGTGGAGATGACAGCGTGAAACCACTAACCATACAGCATATAGACAACCCATTTCATACAACGAAAATGGACGCGAAAATTTCTTGCGACAGGCCCCAGCAGGCCCCAGAGCGGATTTCTTACGCTCTCTTACGCTCATCGTTCGTTCATCTTACGCTCATTCTCGCAATAAATGTTTTCTGTTTCTCAGTCTCTAAACGGAGCGCGATGAAGAAGGTTGGCCTGCGCTTCGGTTGATCTTTGTATGTATGCGTGTCACACATTCACATACATGGGTGTATGTGTGCGTGCGATTTCGTTTCGAAGCCAGCGCACAAAATTTTGATTTTTCTTACTTTTAAGGCTTGCTACCCTAACAAAATTCGGGTATTCGTTATTTGATGAAATGACGAAAGAAATTATATTATTTTTTATTTTATTTTTTTTTATTATTTCAGCATACATTTTTAATTTATTTAGGAATAAGATTAAGTGTTAGTAGTAAAATGTTTTCTGTATATATATTTTTACGAATCATTAAAAATCAATATACTGAGAAAGTGTCAGAGTATATTTCGGTCGGAGTCACTTAAAGCGCCGATTGCTTTTAAGTTTTTGTTGTTCTGCAAGAGGCTTGTGCATGCCTACTCTAACGATGGAATGATTTTTAGGGGAGGGTGAAGACGGGTGAAGAATTAAATTACTTTTTAAAGTTATTATATATAAGGAAATATATATAAGGAAATTATTAAATTAACGACAATAATTTAATTAAATCTCACAATAACCCAAAATATAATAACAAGTGCCTGAAAAATTGTAAACAAAAAAGGTAAACAAGTCCATCAGCTGTTTTCGTGTCTTCACCCTCCCCTAAAAATCATTCCATCGTTAGAGTAGGCATGCACAAGCCTCTTGCAGAACAACAAAAACTTAAAAGCAAACGGCGCTTTAAGTGACTCCGACCGAAATATACTCTGACACTTTCTCAGTATATTGATTTTTAATGATTCGTAAAAATATATATACAGAAAACATTTTACTACTAACACTTAATCTTATTCCTAAATAAATTAAAAATGTATGCTGAAATAATAAAAAAATATAATATACAAAATAATATAATTTCTTTCGTCATTTCATCAAATAACGAATACCCGAATTTTGTTAGGGTAGCAAGCCTTAAAAGTAAGAAAAATCAAAATTTTGTGCGCTGGCTTCGAAACGAAATCGCACGCACACATACACCCATGTATGTGAATGTGTGACACGCATACATACAAAGATCAACCGAAGCGCAGGCCAACCTTCTTCATCGCGCTCCGTTTAGAGACTGAGAAACAGAAAACATTTAATGCGAGAATGAGCGTAAGATGAACGAACGATGAGCGTAAGAGAGCGTAAGAAATCCGCTCTGGGGCCTGCTGGGGCCTGTAGCAAGAAATTTTCGCGTCCATTTTCGTTGTATGAAATGGGTTGTCTATATGCTGTATGGTTAGTGGTGAAACGCACCGTGAGAGAGTCTGTAACATACATACATGATTTTTTAAAGAAAATTTAAAGAATAAGTATCGTAAAGGAAGTAAAAAACTGGTAGTATTCAAGGTTGAGTTATCCCCTAAACCAAACAGCTTCTTTGAAATGGAGATTCTTATTTTTATTTTAGATATTTTAAATTTAAAGCCTTTTCCTTATTTTCCGCCTTTGCATATATAATTCTTTTCAATATAAAGAAAGACCTCGTGACACGCTCTCATCTCCACCAAAGAGATATCACAATCAGGACGCCACATGGGGGTCGTCTCAGGCTGAAAGGCTGGGCTCTTTTGGCCAACTTTTTTTCGCACTGCGCCCCTGCGCAACTTTATCCAAAGCAATTTTAATAATTATTCTCATGAAATATGTGTGTGGATGGTGTTGGGCACGGCAGTACGGCAGTAGGGCCGTAGTATGTTCCTAAAGTCCGGAATCCGGAACCCGGAGCCCTTAGTCCGTAGTCTGTTGTCGAGACCACCCACATTCGCGTTTGCCTGAAAGTGAGAAGTTTACGGACCTCTCGGCCCCGGAAATCCCAAAGCATTGTTTGAGGATTTAAAGTTCCGCAGGGACGAGAAGAGAGTCGCTCGTAATGAAGCCAAAGTGCTACTTCGAATTAATCCGCAACTTTGCTCTGTATACCTAACAATTAAAAAACTTTCTTCCGGGAGTTAGTTTTTTTTTGTGGCAAAGGGAGGGTAAAGTGGAGGTTGCGATTTTAAAAACAGTAAACTTCCGCGAGTGTTTCTCTCGAGGAATCAACGAAGCCATTCCACACCCAATTAATAACAAAACAGTTGACGTTAGAGTCCGGATGGTGGAGAGTTAAGAGTGTAAGGACTGTCAGGCGCCAGGAACCTGGCAAATCAAGGACCTCTGAGCCACAAAAGTTCGATAAGCCATTTCAGGAGCTGGTGGTATTGAACGACAAGCGAGCGAGCGAACGAGCGACCGAGAATGGAAAACTGAGCCCTCGAGCGAAGTTTTGTGGGATATTACAAAAGTTTTCCGTTACTCGGGAAAGGACTTTCACACACTTTCTCTCTCTCACTCTATCTGACTAACAGAACAATACACATACACAAGCAGACAGCTTGAAGGCTCGAAGGAGTAAAAGCTTTGTGTGACATGCATGAACAACAAGTGTGTTTGATGAAGCGATTGGATGAAGTACTTAAAGGGTCCTTCAACAGCCATCCAACCACCTCCATTTGGCAGGAGCGTACTGAGCACCGACAACCGAGCGTTCAACACAATGTTGTTTGCTTAGCCACAATTCATGAAAATTGTTCTTTAATTACTTCCTGTGGTAAAAGTGTGACGCCTGCCAAAACAGCCTAACAGCCGAACACAGGCGAGTGAATGAAGTCGTTTATGATTGTGGTTCATTATCATGCAGCAACAGATGTCGAAAATCGGCACAAAGAAGTTAATCAAATGCCGGGCGAGAGACCTTATGAAAATTTTCCTCCTTATGCCTGCAAAGCCTGCAGCCGTGTAGATAAGACTTGTAGGGATTTGTGATACGGTCTCGGGCATGGCATGCCAAAGGTAATTAATCAATCGCATCTGTCGCCTTTATTTCTAATCAAAAATTCACCAAATATACGTTATTTCGTGGGAATTCCACAAAACTGCGAGAAAATTCCATAGAAAATCGAATTCTATTGAAAGCTTTTAATAATTTATAGTGTTATTTATATGTTATATGTGGATCTAAGCTTGTTACTGCATATATTCATGTTTTCAGATGCAAAAACATACTATTTCGGGGCAATGCCTGGGAAAAATTCAAAATTCCGTGTACGCGAAACAAAAATAAAATAGCGAATAAAACGCTAGCTGTTAACACTCGAAAAAGTTTGAAACAAAAATTGTTATATTCGTTTATAAATAGTTTATAGCCTAACTTTTTCCCAGGGCTTTATGTCGAAAAAGAATTAATTTTCGCAAGCGAACATGTCGAACGGGTTTTTAGGCAAGATGGGTGGGTATGGTATGGTACCGAATGAGGCACATGGGGCATAAGGGGATGTGGGAATGTGGTAAGTTGCCAAAAACTGTACCAAAACCCATGAACGTGAAATGCACACGAACCAAGTCACGTATAACTGAAAAATTATGCCCGCCGCAAAGCGCGAGCTTTTTGTTTATGCGGTCCATTGTTTGCCTTTAGCCCGGATGGCTAAATGGAAAGGAGAAACTTGGCAGGGGTCGGAAGGTGGCGGCAAGCCACAAAGGAGCAAAAAACAATCAAAACGTTTCGCGTCAATTATCGTGTCATAAAATCAACATAGCCAAAGCGGCAGTGGCAGTCAAGCAGCCATATTTATCGCTGATGCCTGTCTCTTCTGGCTCATCCAATCCACCGACATGATCGATGGATTTCAACGCAAAACAATAAAATGCACAATTAATCAAAAGCAGTTTTGCAATTTTGATTGATGGGCGGTACTTAGTTTCTGTGTTTTACGAGCCCAGAGAATCCTTTTCCTCTTAAATCGCTACCAACTTGCACGCCACCCACGGCCCAATAACCCGATATCCCTCAATGGCCCAACAGTCCAACAGCCCACTAGGTCAACAGGCCCACTATACGTATACGTGATGCGATAGTTTGGTGGTGCCCATGTGGCCGAAATGGTTTATTTACTTATCGGAAACGTATATCGCTCACCATTTTTTTTTTTCATCCCCAGATTTATGCCCCCCATAACGCCCTCTACGTGGAAAACGGTTCGCAGCGCGGATCGATTCTCGCCCGTCTGTCCGCAGAACATCCCAATACCGCCCAACGGGCCGGAGGCGTTGCTCGAGGTGCCGCGCGCCCGCCTCGCCCAGCTGCGGCGCCTGTTGCCGCTGCTCAAGAACCAATCGGAAGACTGCTTATACCTAAATATCTATGTGCCCTACGAGACGCGCCGCCAAAGACGTAAGTATTTATGTTATTAGGAGATACCACTATGTTTCTTCAAAATATCATATATTTGGTTTCGAGACTTTCAATTCCGTAGTGCATTGCAGTGTTTTTAAAGTTCTACTGCAAGCTCTGCGGACTTGGCAGATTTGAAAACTATCAGCAACTGTTAATAAAAGGATTTTTAAAATATCTGATTAATCTTCAGACTAATCGTTTTGCCTAATAATTTTATAATTAATCTTAATCTGCTAGGCAACATCGATGATACTAACGGCGAACCGAAAACCAAACTGTCCACTGTGGTATTCATACACGGCGAATCCTACGACTGGAACTCAGGGAACCCCTACGACGGCTCCGAGCTGGCCGCCCACGGCAATGTCATCGTCGTGACAATCAATTTCCGTCTTGGAATCTTCGGATTCCTCAAGACCGGCGGCAAGGAGAGTGCCCAAGGTAACTTTGGGCTAATGGATCTGGTGGCGGGCCTGCACTGGCTCAAGGAGAACCTTCCGGCCTTTGGCGGAGATCCGCAGAGCATCACACTTCTGGGCTATGGCACTGGCGCTGTTTTGGCCAATATACTGGTGGTGTCACCCGTGGCGAGTGGTAAGATCCTACCTTCCCTCCTTTGAGGAATTTTTTATTATGAAATCTTGTTTCTTTCATTCAGATTTAATTCAACGCACGGTTCTGGTGAGTGGATCGGCCCTGTCGCCGTGGGCGATTCAAAAGAATCCACTTTTTGTGAAGCGGCGCGTGGCGGAGCAGACGGGCTGCCATGGCGATATGTTGTATGATGACTTGGCCCCCTGCCTGAGGACGAAGAGTGTGGCCGAGTTGCTGGCGGTTAAGGTTGACCACCCAAGGTAAGTGTGTTTTATTTATAAATTAGAAACAATAGGGCACAAATATTTTATTCTTGAGAGTATGTTAAAGAGGAGGATTGTTGTCTGTCGGACTGCCATGTTTGCCCAAAAAAGTAGGCAACACAAATTTCTTTCTTAGCTTGACTAAGCGATGATGCTACTTTTAAAAATCTTTCCCTTTATTATTTTTGAAATTTTATGCAGAACCTTTTAATATTATTTATCAGGCAACTAATTATTTAAATCTCGTTTAAAAAGGGTGTTATTCAGGTTGTATTTCATTTTAAAATTTAATCAATTAAAAGCGTGAAGAAATATGAATAATAAAATCGGGTAACATAATAGATTTTGATATCATACTGTCAGCTTGCAAACTAAACTAATTACCGCAATTTAAATGGCTATTTTTAAACAACAAACACCCCATTTTAAGCAGTGTCGGTGTTCTGCATTGTTTGCTAATGGCCTGATTAATATTAGAACCATAAACATCAAACAATTATGGAATATAGAGAAGTGATTTAATGAGTTGAGAGATAACAAATTGTTATTTAATCTCTTTATATTTTCAACCGCAGATTCCTGGTGGGTTTCGCTCCATTTGTGGACGGAACTGTCATATCGCCCGGCGCCAATCCCCTGGGCAGCACCACGCTGCCCCTGGGTTCAGCTATTGTTAGGTAAGTTAGACAAAATAACCGAAAGTCTGATTGCCATCATTGGATGTCCTTTGAATTGTAGTACTTCAGGAATTGAATATGCAAACTTTCCGAAACGAGACCTCATTTTCTGCCTTACATCTGTGGAGTCCTATTTGGATTTGAGTGCCCAGGACTTGGAGTTTGGCTTCAACGAAACGCGACGGGATCGCATCCTGCGTACTTTTGTGCGCAATAATTTCCACTATCATCTCAATGAAATATTTGCCGTCTTAAAGGTAAGGATGGTTATTCAAAATAATGTTATTTAAAATAGTTTCCAATCCAAAGGCCAATACTGGACCTTATTGCATATTTTATTCCGTTTCTTCAATATTTAAACATCAATGTTTCAGAATGAGTACACCGACTGGGAAAAAGCCATACGTAATCCCTTGAGCTCCCGCGATGCCACATTGCAGTTTCTGAGCGACGGACACACGGCTTCCCCTCTGATTAAATTGGGCTACATGCACAGCTTGCGCGGAGGACGAACCTACTTCCTGCACTTTAAACACAAAACCATTGAGGAGGAATACCCACAGGTGGGTGTGCATTACAAATTCCAAAGGACTTAATTGAAACCATTCTTTGGTAAACTTTAGAGAACCGGCTCTGTGCGAGGTGAGGATGTGCCTTTCTGGTTGGGTCTGCCCATGTCCCCGCTGTTCCCCCATAACTACACCACCCAGGAGCGACAAATTGGACGACTTATGCTACGATATCTATCCAACTTTGCCAAGACTGGGTGAGCTCTGTTGAACCATTTTGATTATTCCATTTTATGACTATGATTTCCATCCGTTTAGTAATCCCAACCAATCCACTGTAAGGCCGACTTTGGCCATTCCAAGCGAGGAATTAGATAACTCCCTGCACCAGCAGAAGAAACGCTCTACCGGTCTAACCCATCCCAACCTCAGTGAAGCCCTGAACCTGGCAGTCCTCTACAACCAGCGTCGGAGCAATGCCATGCATGAAAGGAGATCCTATATCCGGCGAAGACTGCGGAGCAACGATGCTTCCTTCACCCAGCTGGGCATCTCAAGCGAAAGGGATGTGGGCAGCTACGATGGCGATGAGCTTCCCTTTTGGGATGCCTACGATGTTGTTAACCAATTATACGTGGAACTGGGTAATAAATAAAGTTAGTAATATTAAGAAAATAATGGTTCATTAATGGATTGTTTTTAGGAAACAAGGCCAATATTCAGAGTCATTACCGGGGTCATAAGCTGTCCATGTGGCTGAACCTCATCCCTCAGTTACATCGCCACTTCAACATCAATGACCAGTCCATGAGGCATCATCAGTTCCAGGACGACATGAACAACAGGGATCTCTACGAAGGTATTTGTTAGAGACTTATTTTATTTATAAAAGTTTAGTAAAATCGAATCATTTTCAGGTGTTGTCCGTCCGCAACTTCAAACAAAACCGGCTGAAGATGAGCACATCATCATCACGCAAAGGAGTAGGACATCAACAACAGCTCCACCACCTCCTAAGGACACCGCTTCTAACGCCACTCAGACCCTAAATCCTTCGGCCACCGGAGCCACCACTACCACAACTGGTAAGCTCAAGTTTTGAGAGACTAATTCTGATACCTAACACCTTCCTAATCTTCTCCAGATTGCAACATCGATGGGGCCATGTCCGTGTCCGAATTAACAACCACCCAATCGCCGAAGGACAATCAGACTGGGCATGTTCGGGTGGAAACTCAAAAAGATCTGGCCACTGCATCCACGGGGATAATTGGCAACCTGGAGCTGCTGAGACGCCTGGGGGGCAAACAGTTCCAGAGCTATACGACCGCACTAATAGCCACCGTAGCCGTGGGCTGTTTCCTGCTCATCCTCAACGTTCTGATATTTGCCGGCATATACCATCAGCGCGAGAAGCGGGCCAGAGATGCCAAGACCAAGGAGGAACTGCAGGAGAGCGACACCAGCAAAAACTCCAGCATGTTGAAGCTGAATGCTTTGATCAGTGGTGGCGGCGGAGGAGGCCATGGAGCCGGGGACATGGCAGATGCCTACACGCTCAGTGGCTCGATAGTGGACAGTAAGGGTGGCGTGGGAGTGGTTTTCGGGGAGTACAGCTGCTACGATGAGAAAACTAAGCAGCTAAAGGAAGAGAAGCTGTTGGTGGAGCTTCCTCCAGCTTCCTCTTCGGGCCAGACATCCCTCATGATGGACTCTTGGGGACCTTGCTCCTCGAGCACATTAGATCTGTTGAAGAACAAGCCAGGGGATCCCATCGAGCTGGTCACCTACAACACTCTGCCCACGGTGATGGAGTCCACATCAGCACTAAGCAGCAAGCGGGGATCTTTTGTGGATGCCACACTGCAGTTCAACTGTCCCCAGCAATTTGATTATGCGGTTCAGTCCTCGGATCAGATGTCCTTCAAGGCGATAGAAGAGGCCGTCAAAGCGGCAGCTGTAAATGATTCGGAGATCACCCGAGATGATGATATTCCCGAACCGCCGCCACCGCCAAGGTCCTTTATTGCCGCCCAGCAACAGCAGCAGACGGGCATCCTGCGGCAAACAGGAGCGGCGGGCAGCTCGAATACGGGATCGGGGAATAGCAGCGGCAAAAAACGTGTACATATTCAGGAAATCTCAGTCTAGCAAGCATAGCCCATCTAGTAGCCTTATTTAATGTCTCCTTCTGCTCAGTTACTCTGCCGATCTTTGCCAACTAGGATTGGCCACACACGCCATTCTGAGAGGAATCTCCCATGGAAACTACTCGGTTTCACACAAAATAGTTTATGTTTTTAAGATAAAACTAAAATGTCTTTTGGATTCGAAACAAACTACAACGTGTGGTGACCTATTCGAGTTTGCGAAACTCGGCTTCTTTTATTTTTCTCAATTGATTCGTATTTTCATTCCCACTGCCTTCAACTTCTATTCTATTCAAAAAATTCTTTCAAAAATAAGTTACTAATTTTTCAGACCTAAATGCCCAAAATAGTACGTATTATGTATGTTTGTACATTATGTAAATGTTCCTTGTAGACGTGAATGCGATGATATTATGTAGGAATCATTTTTCAAATGTTATTATTGTGTGTATAGTTTATGTTCCTTTTTGATGTACGATTAGGATCTCATAATATTGTATTTGCTTGTTATTTAATAATTAGCGAAATCAAAAGAATATGTAACAAGCTTTTAAAAATTTATAAAAGAAAAAAAAGAAAAAGGAAATACTATAACTATGATACACTTATTGTATTTAATGTATTGTAAAATATTGACTCTATTTGTATGAAATACATATGTATTAAAAAGTATTTCAGAGGGGAATCAGTGTTCTAATGGCGGGTCTGGGTCTGGATATTATTTGTTAATTTGTACTACATACAGAAATTTAAAAAACAAATATTTTTTTTACACTGGCTCGTCTTTTATTTCTTTCTTTACTTTTTTCGTTTTTTTCTTCTCCTTCTCGCCATTTTCAGTTTTTTTACGTTTCCCCGAGGATTTCTTTTTGGTCTTTTCCTTCTCCTCCTCCTTTGGCAATAGATCTGGCTCCTGCTTTAATACTTCCAGCAGGCCGTCCAACATCTCCTCGTCGTTCTCCTCCTTCACATCTATTACCTCCGGCGGGGGACTGCCAAACTTGGTCGATCGGTTCTGTTTCTGAAACAATACATATATGTACATATATTAAGATATTCTTTGGATTCTTTGAAGGAAAACACACCTGAGCTCCTTCACCCTCCTCCGTTATAAGTTCTCCCTCGATATAGGGCATCACATTGCTTATGTCAAAGTTCTTAATGCGAAACTTAATCTCCTGGTCCATGGTAATGCCTTCCCGACACTCCCTTTTGTTTGTGAAGCGGATGGTGGTGTTGAAGACGCGATAGATAACGACACTGATCTGGTGCTTCGAAATGAGTCGCACTACTCCGTCCAGGATGGCTCCCGTAACGGGTCGGAAGACGTAGAAGTCGGCATTAATGAGCAGGTGCATGGTAGGGTCGTCTGCCCGCAGGGACGCTGTGTGACCTAGCATCTTAATGTTCTTGATACCCAGACAAATGCCGTCAAGCCTGGTATCGTAGATTCCCACCTTGGTGCGGATGAGGAGTTCGTAGAGCGCTTGCTTGAAACTGTCCATCCCATACGGGCCCATTGCTAGGTGCATGTCTGTGTTGATGCATCGTACGCAAGATCCTGGGTTGGCGGCATAGTTCTCCAGCTCCTTCGTCGAAAATTTTATATATTTCTGTAATATTTTGGCCATTCCGTTCAGGTAAAATAGTTCTTCAAATGTAACACATGGGTTTGTAGATAGCGATCTGGCAGCCCTCAAGCGATGCCACACTTTTTCGTGATTTTTAAATACTTCAAAAATTGTTTTGAAATGAATGAAGTGCAAAACGTTGGTACATTTTAACATTTTATTTTTATTTTATATGAGTTGTATCAGTATTTTAAATGTTTGAACAAGTAACATTATTAAACTAATACTAATAATAACACAAAGTTAAATAAACTCTAGTTGTTTTAGATTGAACTTAATGCAATAAAATAATCTTCTGCTGAGGTTATTGTTAAAAGAACAAACAAACAATATTATAAAATATTATGAATTATATATTTTCAAGCTATTTTTTATAAAATCAGCCTTTTAAAAGCTAATTTTAATTTCGGCGGACTGGCAACGCCGTTAATGTAAGCATGCTGGTATAGAATCGAAGAAAAAGTAAAAACTAGCAATTGACTCCCGACTCCAAAGACAAGATACTTTTTTGTAATCAAAATGGGAGTACCAGCATTCTTTCGGTGGCTTAGCCGAAAGTATCCGAGCGTGATTATCGAGTGCCACGAAAACAAGCAGGTGGACCCGGACACCGGCCGCAATATTTACGAGGACGCCACCCTTCCGAATCCAAATGGGATAGAATTTGACAACTTATACCTGGATATGAACGGTATTATACATCCGTGTACGCATCCGGAGGACAAGCCGGCACCCAAGAACGAGGACGAGATGATGGTAGCTATCTTCGATTGCATCGATCGCCTTTTTGGCATTGTCCGTCCCAGGAAGCTCCTCTACATGGCCATCGACGGTGTGGCGCCTCGGGCCAAGATGAACCAGCAGCGTTCACGTCGCTTCCGTGCTGCCAAGGAAACTACTGAAAAGAGGTTGGAGATTGCCCGATTGCGGGAGGAGCTACTGAGCCGTGGCTGCAAGTTGCCGCCCGAGAAGGAAAAGGGTGAGCACTTTGACTCCAACTGCATTACGCCCGGCACACCATTCATGGACCGGCTTAGCAAGTGCCTTCACTACTATGTGCACGACCGGTTGAACAACAACCCGGCCTGGAAGGGGGTCAAGGTGATTCTTTCGGATGCGAACGTGCCCGGCGAGGGTGAGCACAAGATCATGGACTACATAAGGAAGCAGCGTGCCCAGCCGGACCACGATCCCAACACTCAACATGTGCTGTGCGGAGCTGATGCTGATCTCATCATGCTGGGGCTGGCTACCCACGAGCCCAACTTCACCATTATCCGGGAGGAGTTCCTTCCGAATAAGCCCCGTCCCTGTGACATCTGCAACCAGTTCGGGCACGAAATGGAGAAATGCAACGGACTAGGAGCCACTACTGGAACGAATTTCAAGCCGGATGTCCCTATTGGCGCCGAGGTCAGGTTCATCTTTGTGCGACTGAGCGTGCTGAGGGAGTACCTGAAGCAGACGCTTGTGATGCCGAACTTGCCGTTCGATTACAGTTTCGAGCGTGCTCTGGACGATTGGGTATTCATGTGCTTCTTTGTGGGTAACGACTTTTTGCCCCATCTGCCCAGTCTGGAAATCCGGGAAGGGGCCGTCGACCGCTTAGTTGAGCTTTACAAGAAGTGCGTCTACAAGACAAGGGGCTACCTAACCGACTCTGGCGATGTCAATCTGGACCGCGTACAGCTGATTATGACGGATTTGGGCAACGCCGAAGATCAGATTTTCAAGAACCGACAGCGGCGCGAGCAGCAGTTTAAGGCCAGGGACAAGGCACGTCGTCGTCAGGAGAGGAACCAGGACCACCGGTCCTTGGATCAATCGGTTTTCGGGGCCAATGCCGTTGGACCAAACAACCAGCCGGGAAACATTGGAAACTATAAAGAAGCAGCTGCTGAGCTCCGTCTCGGAAAGCGAACGGGAGAGGTGGCGGGAATGGACGACGAAGAGGAGGAAGACAATGATGAAGTCAGACTATGGGAGGACGGGTTCAAGGACCGCTACTATGAGTCGAAGTTTGATGTGGCACCGGGAAATCTGCATTTCCGCTACGCCGTAGCCCTGCAGTATGTCAGAGGTCTGTGCTGGGTGCTGAAGTACTACTACCAGGGATGCGCTTCCTGGAACTGGTACTTCCCGTATCACTATGCTCCTTTTGCATCTGATTTCGTCAATATCCAGGGACTGTCTACCCTTTTTGAAAAGGGCACCAAGCCGTTTAATCCATTGGAGCAGCTGATGGGCGTCTTTCCGGCTGCCAGCAGCTCTCATGTGCCCGAGCCGTGGGCAGACCTGATGTCCAACCCGGACTCTCCAATTATCGATTTTTATCCAGAGGACTTCAAGATCGACTTGAACGGAAAGAAGTTCGCCTGGCAGGGAGTGGCCTTGTTGCCGTTTGTGGACGAGAAGCGGCTCTTCAAGGCCCTGGTGCCGTACTACGATCAACTGACGAGCGAGGAGGTGAAGCGCAACAAGCGGGGCGACAACTTCTTGTACATTTCAAAATCCAGTCCGCATTTTAAGAAGGTGAAGCGTATAGCTAATCTAGAGAAGACTGACGACGAAGATGAGTGCAAAGCCATCTCTTTCAATGGGATGCGGGGAACGCTGTCAAAGTCAGACCTTAACACTGCCATCAGTGGGTGCCTTCGGTCACCGATTGCCGGTCTTCCGGACATCTCAGATAACCAAATTGTAACCACTCTGTTCAAGGATCCAGAGTACGATGAAGATTATATATTTGAGGCGAAGCGTCTGCCAAAAGCTGTGGATCCACCACAAGTACTCGCAGGAGAAGAGGGCCAGAAGCATGGTCCGGTCATCGGTTTTAATAGTCACTCAAATAGAGCTTATATTCCAGACAGTGGACACCGCATGGTGAACGCCGGAATGCGTAATCAAGGCGGCGGCGGCGGGGGTGGATACCAGGGTGGCGGTGGCGGCTACAACCAAGGACAAGGCTATCAGAATAATAGCCGCAATTATAATTATAATTACAACAATAACTACAATCCCCAGCAAGGTGGCAGCCAGCAGAATTATCAGGGTAACTATCAGAACCGCAACCAGCAGTACGGCCAGAACCAGAGATACCAGCAGGACAACAACATGAATCCACAGCGCAACTACAACAACTACAATAATAATGGCAGGACAAACAACTATCAGCAGCAACAGGGCGGTAACCGGCAGCAATACCAGAACTACCGACGATTTTAAGAAAACTAATATACACTGAGAATTATTTTGATCTTATTTTGATCGATTATGCACACATATACAATAATTTTAATAAAATAGAGAGAGGAGCAGTGCAAGAGACTCTATGGGAAACAGATTTTTAATTCTAGATATAAACTAGATCAAGAGACTAACTAGACTCTCTTGATGTTGTCTCAAGACATTAAGATCTTGTCTGAAAGGGCTTTTATTTAGAGAAGAGCCTCTTTACCTCTTTTTAACTCTACCTATTTTTTTTTAATAATGCTTATTTCTTTTTTTTATAGAGTCCCAATTAAACAAAAACAAAAGCTACAACATTTGGATAATCATTCGCTGTATTTAACGAATGGAATGTTACATATTTCCACTTTCAAGTAACACAATAAATAGTTTAATTTCGAAAACAATACTTCTTTATATCTACGATAACCTTAAATGCTATTAGTGGTTTTTATCTTAAAATAAGAGAGTACTTTCTCTACGAAGAATAGGGGGTGGGTGAGGTTTCACTGAGCTGGAAAAAATATATAAATTATATTAAAGAGCTTCTAAATATTCGGGCTTGGACACAGTGGATATTAAAGGTTGCGATAGTGAGATATAGAGAACTTGAAACTATACACCCAATTTAATGATAGGCTTAATTTTAACACAATGTTGTTGTGAGCTTAGTTCACTTTCGAATCGGAAGAGGTTGCCTATTGTTTGCGCATAAGCGAGCGTATCAGATATTGGTGATAACATTCTTGTTGCGATCGGCCAGGTTGTCGAAGTTTCCATGTGAGAAGGGCGTTCGCATGCGTCTGGTGAAGGAGCGGAGACATCGCTGGCCATCCAGGCTGTCTGGATTATTGTTAACCGCAAGGATATTAACTGAAATAGGGAGATTCAACACTATAGATTTATTTTATTTAATTTGTAGAGTAACTTACCCCTTTGTTCAAGTAATTTGATTTGTTTTTTGGCCTCCCTGAGCTTATTCATCAGAATCTCGTTCTTCCGCTTCTCTACGGTCAGCTCCAGGCCGAGCTGCAGCTTGCTCTTGGAGTCAACGGCGCTCAAAATTCTACAAAAATATCAAATTGCCGATTATGGAACCAAACTATAGTTGGGAAACTTACGGATGACTGAATATGGACTGCGATGTTGGCCTTTTCTCTGGATCCGGATGCATCATCTGGGCTATTAGTTCATTGAAATCCCGGCTTAAGCTGGGCAGAATGGGCACCTCGCCATTCCGCAGCTTGTGCCATTCCGGACCATTCTTCGGCAGCGGACCACCGCCGGCCACCTCAAAGAGCGTGATGCCAAGCGAAAAGATATCCGCCTTGAAGAGATTCGAGTAGTCCTCCTGCAGTATCTCCTTGGGCAAGTATCGACAGTCGCCCTCCTCGACGTACGGCTCCTTAACTGATGTCACATGGCCGAGGTCACCGATCTTGTACGTGACCAAGTTCTCTGAATGTCGCAGCTCCTCGTAAACGCTATCCATGCCATCGTCATCTTTGTTCTGCTGCGAATGCTCTTCGACATGCTTGTAGGCGTTGGGATTCTTTGTCGAGAAGATGTTCTCCGGCTTGAGGTCCATGTGCACCAGGTCATTGGAGTGGATGTAGCGCAGGCCTTCGATAACATGCATCAGCACAATCTTTAGTTCGGCTTCCCCCAAGCAGTGGTCTTGAATGCGTGCATGCAAGCTGCCACCATCGCAGAACTCATTCTGTATCAGCATATGGTCATCCTCCGCCCAGGCTGAGTAGTATCTAACTACGTTATCGTGTTTCCCCAATACGGCATGGGCCCAAACCTCGTTAAGGGCTCTTTTCCTGAAAGATGAACCACAATATTGTAGTCTTTGAAAAGAGAACAGTCTACAAAACTTACTCGAAGGAGCTGCCTGCCACCGGCTTCTTGCTTTTCTTGATCGCATAGATGCAGCCGTCCAGCCGGTTAACACATTGGAACACCACACCGAATTCCCCCACTCCGATCACGCTGACCTGCATGAACTCACGCTTGAACCGACTGATATTGGTGTCGTGCAGCGCCAGTCGCTTCGGCGCCTGCTGATGGATCTCCCGGGAGTCGCCGGCCTCCTCTGCGGCCTCGTCGTCCCAGGTGTCGCTGAGCAAGTACTTCTGCATGGCACTCACGTTCAGGTTGACGTTCTCTCGTCCGAACTGAGTGCGGCACCGCTTCTTGTTGTGAGCCAAGAGACCTGAAAATAAGAAATTCCGTGAGGATCATCCTGACCATCTGGTGATAATGCAACTTACTGTCTGGGGTGAAGGGATTAACATTGGCCGTGTCCTGGGCGGGAATGTTGCGGTTGTGCAGCGGCAAGGATCGTGGGCGCTCCGCCAGGCGGTAGGGCTCCTCACTGCGTCGGGATGCATTCATGGCAGCTGCGACTGCCGATAGATGGTTGCTGCACTGGGTGGTGGACTTTTGGAGGATCGTTTTCGGAGTGGCGGGGGTGCTGAAGAGGCGTAGAGCCCGCACCTTTTGGCACGGTGGCGACATGGAAACATCTCCATTCCCACTAGTGGTACTACTGGCTCCCTGCTCTATGGACATCTTTTTCTTTGGTTGGTTCGGCAGCGGACTGGCCCCCTCTGGCGTGTCCTTGTCAAAATCATCGTCGGCGAAGCGAAGCTTTCGCGGATTGAAGGGCTGCGGCGATGGAGACCGCGATCGCAGCTCGACGCTAGAATCCAGCGAAGTGACGCTCATCTCGTGTTCCGACTGGCGGAATGCCATGGTAGCTACTTAGCCAGGATACCCCGTAATTGACTTTTTCGGTTTTCAAGGCAATGTCTCACAAAAAAATAACTAACAAATTTGCAGCCAATGGTTAAAAAATGTAAAAAAACAAAACACAAAACAATATTGAACTAGAAGAATGTTGCAATTAGTGTGACCGTAGCTGGAGCGCCAAAAAAATGCCAAGATCACTTCCAAATGAGTACTAAAACGTAAGATATATAAATTCGCTTTTGTCAAAAAAAAACAGAAGCGTAAACTGAGACGTCTATTATAAAAATATAAACATAACAATATCATTGACTAACTCCAGTTGGTTCTCGAAAAATCTGTCAATTTATTAACGACGCAATTACGTAAGCCGGTGAACACATGAAAACTGTACTAAAAACGTAACATCATAGACGGCGTTACCAGATCAACTACTTATCGATCTTCAACGTGGTACTAAAATCAACCCCCGCCAGTATAATTCAAAATTCGTCTTTTTTTTGGCATTTAATTTATTGATTGAATAATTGTGTAGTGTTCAGCGCATTTGCTATATAATTGAAACACACATCCAAGAATCCATACATAGGTATTGTTTAATCCTTAACTAACACATCAATGTTTGAATAATTAATTATGCACTGTTCCAAGACTTAATTAATTAATGAAAATTTAAACACATCGTACAGAGTTGGAGTCGAATTATCAACTGTATTGAGATTTAATATGGGCGTTAAAGTTAAAAAAATGTTTTGAATTGACATTAAAATGGTCTTCGTCTCCTCCTTAGCATTCGAGTATAATTCCAGGGTTAGCGAATAATTTCAAAAGCAAATAAGTTTTTTTTTTAAAAAGCAAACATGACTAGATCGATACACTTTGCGTCTGCCGATCCGTTCTTTAAATCTCTTCCTCTGTCAGATGACGTTCGAAAGCTCTTCCTCAGAATGTGCTTCTTCTTGTTTTTTTTCTTTTGGAACAGAATAATACCCAAGTGCGTCTACTCGAGAGTTCCACTATAAATAAAATCCTTAACTAATATGGATCTGGACAACTAAACTTTAAACGGGATACTGAATGAAAAGTAGTTTTTTTTTGGGAAATCTATCTGTCTGTTGCTACATGTGTAAAGGATTGGGAATGCGGGAAGTCCAGTTGCCAGTCGCCCCATTTCTCTCCGGCATCAGAGGGGTTGCAGCTCAGGGCCGTTTATTTCGCCGTTCTGGCCTCGTCTGCATCCATCCGGTGTCGCTAGTCCCTGAACGGGGATCGTGAGGCGGACGAATCGGCACGGCGCCTGGGCGGCGAGCCACGACGCGCTGCCGGTGACGCCGAACGGGATCTGGATCTGGAGCGTGAGGGCCTCACGCGATCATCATCATCGTCGTCGTAGCGCCTCTTCGGCGGTGGCGGTGATTCCACAGCTCCGCTGCCTCCGTTGCGTTCATGGTCACTGTATCGGGTCGCCGAACCGTTCTCCTCGCGTCCATTTGATCGTCCCGAGCGACGGCCGACGGAGCCAGCAGAGCGACTGCGTGACCGGGTGCCGGACTTGGAGCGAGTGCGTCGACGACGGGATGTACTGCGAGATCTGCTCAGCGAGTTGCTTCTGAAAAGGACATGGAACAGGATGAGAATTTTGTATGTCTTTCATGCTTAGAGTACTTCCAACCCAATCCTTATTCCTACATTATAAAACATCTACGATTCATACAATTATATAGTTTTTATTCACAAGCCACATCACATACATATATCTAAACCTCTTAAGTGGTATCCCAGAACCCAGAAGATCCTCTCAATGCTTGCCTCCTTTCTTCTTGTAATGCTTATGACCGTGCTTCTTGGAGCCCTTCTCGCCGTGCTCCTTTTTGTCCTCGAAGCTGTCGCCATATTTCTCCTCCTTCTTATACTTCTTATGGTCCTCGTCGTGGTGGCCCTTCTTGTAGTGTCCGTGGTGCTTCTTGTGACCCTTCTTCTTGCCAGCCTCGTGCTTCTCGCCCTTCTTGGCTTCACCGTGCTCCTCGGCGTGATGATGGTGCTCCTTTCCGTACTTCTTGTGGTGGCCGCCCTTGTGCTCGTCATCGTAGAACTTCTTCTCCTTGAAGTACTCGTCCTTGTTGAACTTCTTGTGGTACTCTAGGTTCTTGTGCCCCTTCTTGTGTTTCTTTTTGTGATGATGCTTTCCCCCCTTCTTGTGTGATCCGTGCTCGTGCTTCTCTCCATGCTCGTGTTTCTCGCCATAGTTCTTCTTCTTCTTGGATCCCTTGTCGCCGTGATGGTGTTCATGATCCTCCAGTTCGTGATGTTTCTTTTCGTCCTCCTCCCATTCCTTGTGCTTCTTGTGTCCTTCCTCACCCTTGTGCTCCTCGTCGCCAAACTTCTTCTTCTCGAACTTGCTGCCGCCTTCTTCCTCTTCCTCGGAAGAGGACTCCTCCTTCTTTTTGGCTGCCGCGTAAGTTAGCAACAGTCCCAGGACCAGCAGCAGCTTCAGGTAACTGCCCATTTCGCATTGTCTTCTCTATCAACTGGCCACAGTTGGAGTGGCTACAGCTTTTATATTCCTCCGTGGACCACAAAATGCCTCGGGGGCATGATGCAAGCAAACCTCTGGGCCTGACGTAAAACCGATATGCTTCATTGGTCCACCTCACCGCAATAAATCGAACTCGTTGCAAGTGAGAAATTGGCCTCCAAATTGTGGCCAGCTTCTAAGTGAAGTAATAATTCTAGAAATAATATTTGTTTTACCTTCTACTTCCTGTTGTTTCGAAATTTTACATTTTATTTCTAATGTACAACAAAAACGTGACTTTTTTTTTAGATATATAATTATAAAAACCTATGTGTTACCGTAAGGTATTCTAATAACTAAGTTTAGACTTTACAACTAATGCCAGTCGGCAGCCAGAAATAATACTACTCCTGGTGCTTGGACTTCTTCTTTTTCTTGGCTGGTGTGGGCTCGTCAGCGGGCTCTGGCGCTGCTGCCTCTTCTGGAGCCTCCTCATCCTTCTGCTTCTTCTTTTTCTTCTTCTTCTTCTCCGACTTGATCTCAGCCTCCTCCTGCTCCTCCTCGGCAGGCTCCTCCTTGATCAGCTCCTTCTTGATGGGAGTCTGTTCGGACTCCGAGTGCTTACGCTTCTTAATGTTCAAGGTGTTATCCGCCTCGGGTTGGTACGTGAACACCTCACTAAAAGAAATATGAATGGATATGTTAGTAAGAGTATGTTATCGACTGGAAATTGGATACCAATGGATGGTCAACAATATTTCAGTCAGACAGCCAAGGTTTATCTTCATCGTAATCAGAGAATTGCGAAACCTTTTTGGTATCATCATTTGAAATATGTTTGAAAACCAAATGCATTGACTTTCGACACCCACCTCTTGGCCTGGTACTTCTCGAACTTCGCCTTGGCCTTGCCGGTGCCGGAAATCTTGCGCAGGTTTCCTTCCTCCAACAGCCGGAGGCGCGACTCCAGCTTCACCTTGTGCGCAGCTCCCAGCTCGAACGTGGCTTCCTCACCGAAGGCGTCCACTCTGGTGGCCAGCGATGCTTTGGCGGCAAGTGAACGCGACATTTTTCCCTTGTTTTTCTGGCTGGCCTGACCCACCAGCTGGGCGTGGTAGATAAGACCGTATTTCGGTGTGTCCTTCTTGGTCTTCAGGGCACGGAAGAGGGCCTTTTCGGCGCCCAGAATTTGTACCGTTGACGACGGATGCTTGGCCAGGTTAATAAGGGAACCCGCGTGGGCAATCAATCGTGCTCCCACTGTGTCGCCCACGAGGACGGTCAGATTGGGAGCCATGGCCATCATCCTGGCCTTGAGGTAGTCGTACAGATGGGTGCGGTAGTCGTTGATGGAAATGATTTCATCGCACAGGCACTGGATGTTCAGCACATCCTCCTCTGAGATTTCAGTACCCATCGATATCTCGGCCGCCTCCTTCACCTTCTCCTCCACGTCTTCGGGCAGAATGTCCGACAGATCGGCCGTGGACATCTGGTCCCTGGTTCCCACCAGTTTAATGGTCTTCACGAAGGCAATGTTGTCTGTGATGATCTTACCCAGCTCGGGAAAATGCCAGCCGTACCACTCGCGAGCCCTCATCATGTAGTTGTTGAGCTCCTTGTCCAGATCATCCAGCAGACACTGGGCCTGCACGATCATCGTGTCGATTTTGTCCGGTGAAAATTTCAACTTGTAGCGTGACAGCGAGTGGGCCAGACCCAGAGCCATGGCAGTCATTTCCCGCTTGGGCAGGCCACCCAGCAGACTGTCGGCCTGCTGACGAATGCAGCGCATCAGCTCCTGCACACCCGTGTTGTAGACGCACTGCACAGACAACTTGTCCTTGATGGCGGTGCCCAACTTGGCGTCAGCGACCAGCAACTGGGACTGCACCTCATCGACGAGCAACTTCTTGAGAGTTTTCTTTAGCGGCTTGGCCACCTTACCCTCCACCGCCGCCGTGGCAGCGGCCAGCGCCTCTGTGGTGTCGTTGAATTTCTCAAAGTGTTTCAGTTTCAACAGTTTGTTGGCCCGCTCCGGAGTCTCAAATTCCAGGTACAGATTGTCTACCTGTTCGAGTTTCTTTTCGTCCAGCAACTTGAAAATGGCGTAGCCCGCCGGCGTTTCGTATAGAACAAACATCGTAGCACCGTTTGTTCATACACTATTTAATTTTAATTTAAAATTAAAAACTCTCAACAGCCAGCACGCAGCAACTTAACCTTCTTTTCCGTAAGCCGCGTGTAAAAGAAAATCCAAAGTGAAGCGTGAGCACGTGTACCGTCGTCGGACAAGGTTGCCACTCGATTCGCGTTTAACAGCACACTTTACAGCACACAATTCACTATCGTTAATTAACCACGAAAATAATCTTACGATAATAAACCTATTACTACCAAATTATAAGTAAAAATTAATAAATCTTTAAGAAAATTTAAAGGTTTTTTAAAAATCGATTTAAAAGCTAAATACATTTTTTTATATAGATAATGTTTGAAAATCTTTTCGCGCTAACAGCCCGCTTGTGATTTAACATTGGTAGGGAGGAAGAACATCGCTTCGTTTGAATTTCTCACCACGAAACCGTGCCATCTCACCACACCCTAGAAAATTCAAAATTTTTGCTTGGCACATACACACATACTAAAACACATACATATGCATGTATGCGAATCTCGCCATGTTTCAAAAAGGAACAATATTTTGCTAATACCCTGAATGGAAAAGGCACGAGACTTACCTGCGACGTCTGGGCTTCCGATCCCGGCAATGGCGTGCAAAGTGTCCTCGTCCGCCACACTCGTAGCACTTATCATCGCCTCTTCCTCCGCCACCGCCTCCACGGTCGCGTCCTCCTCCTCCACCGCCGCCTCCTCCACCACCACCGCCAGATCTGGCGTATTTGCCCGTGGACAGTTCCACACGGGCCCTGCGTCCACACACAGTCCGGCCGTCCAATCCGCGTACAGCGTCCGCCGCGTCCCGGGCGCTCTCGAACTCAACAAAGGCGAAGCCCGGTGGGTTGCGGGCGATCCAAACACTGCGAAGACTTCCATAGGCCCCAAACACATACTCCAGGTCGTTCTTGCGGGCGTTGTTGCCCAGGTCTCCGACATAGACCTTTCTATCGCTGGGATGCCGCGACATTTTTCCAAACTGTTTCTCCGAATAAGCAATTGCTACTTTGTCAGCTGAAGCGGGGTAGAAAAAAAATCAATGGGCCACGAAAACTGTTCACTTGCAACTCCTTGCTGGGAAGCTTCTTAGTTGTCCGCGCACTGGGATCGTTTTTGGTCTCAGGATGCGATCGGCAACGGAGAATGGGTTTTATTTCCTGTTTATTGCAGCACAAAACTCATTTTACCGGGTAGCAAAGCAGAAAAAACGGCGGCTTTCGACAGCCCAATGTGACCGTATTAAGAAAATTATTTTTGCAAATTGGCAGTATGACCGTAGGCTGCCTTTTTGATAATGGAGTTCTTTATATTATTTTAATTTTTTTATATTAAAAGTCCAAAGTTCTCAAAAATTTCCTAGTCCTCGCCTATCATAACAGCAGCTCCTGCATAAAATATCTTTGAATTTTGCTGAACTTCTGCTGAATTTATAAATTTTGAACTCCCATAAATCTTTTTCTGGAACTCCTCCTGTCTAAAATATGTTTTATAACAGGCTTATACGCCGAAAATTCAATGGAGATTAAACTTTGTATTTCGTTGTGGTAGCATTGAATTTTTTTAATACAATCTATATTTAAAAAAATAAATTATGTTGCTTAATTTACAAATGTAAACAATCCATTTATATATAATGTGTCAGATCTGGTAGCACTTGTCTGTTAAAGTAGCCATATAGATTTATAGGTAAAAAAAATAGAGCTGGTTTTCAATTTTCTAAAATACTAAAACTTTTATAATTATTCAAAACAGCTTAATAATTATGTCAACATTTAGTTTTCATTGATATAAAATATTCTTTTAAAAAATTTGGATTAGCATAATCAGATCTGGTAGCACCCCTCCATAAAAAGTAGCCAGATAGTTTCTTAGGTAAAACTGCACGCAGCCCTGGTTTTAAATTTGCTTGGTTACATTAAACGTGGCGGTGGCGAGTCTATCATAAGTTAGGTTATATCGTATGCATCAAAATCATACAATTATTTATAAGCTAGTTTTTTAAGGAAAAAACACTTAAATTTAGTGAATTTGCAGTGCGAAATCTTTAAAAAACCACAGACGAACACTTGGCACAAACGGTAAGAATGGAGAACTATTGAAAATCACATTTTACATAACAATTACGGTGCTTTAACAAAATGCCTGCCTTTCCAAAACGCCTGGGTACCTGACGCAGCTGCCATTGCTGGTGTGTTGGTGTGTAGTTTTTTTTCGGCCCGTTCAACTGTGGCTCTTTGTTTTCTTGGCCAACGCTCGAGGCCCTTGATCCGTGCAAGTCTGCATTTTGGCATGGGGCATTGGTTTTCGTGCCACTTTCGGCATTCTTTTTCCATCAAAGTGGAAAATTTCATATTTTTATACATACACAGAAAAAATGCTATGTATAACACCACACCAACACTGGCAGAGCCACGCACACACCACCGCAATTCGTTCGGTTTGCTCTGTCGGCGCACACACACACCAACGCGCGCACCGTACGGCCAGCTCATGCACTCACACATTGCCAATAGATTGCGGTGCAAAATACAAAATCATGCGAAATTTTTAAAATTGCGTAGTAGAAATCTTGTTTAATTTTGTTACATTTCCCCCGGCACGTAAGTGCAGACCCAAGAAGGGTCAATCGAATTGTGATTCGGTGATATGTGTGTGTTTTGCCGGTTTTCCTCCATAATTATAACAATGCTATTTTATGAGACAAAAAAAAAAAAAAAGAAATTTTGGTTTATGTGAAATGTGTTCCCGATTTAAAGAATTTAGGCCCAACAGCATTTCTTCGGATTTCTTTGTTGTAGCATTTTTTCATCTGGCACGTCTTCCATTTTGTTTTTTTTTTTCTTCGCTGCCGTCGCCGCCGCTGTTGCCTGCTTCTGCCGTGGTGAATTTTCCACACACTATCGGTGCTATTCATTCATTTGTTAGAGCAGACAGTGAACTCTACTAGAGCCAAGGAATCCGACTTGTGGAAAAGAAATTCAAACTGAAGTGTTTGTTTTATTTTGTACGAAATTAACATTTCATCTGGTTTCTTGGCGGAGGGCATTGCTTTTTGGTGCGTTTCTTTGAGCTGTCCATTCGCTTTCACGTCGCTCTTGGCGTTGCCACATGTTTTCACTTGCCAATAAAAAATTTGGGAAAAACGAGACTCCTAAATTAAAATCTGCTCCAGAATTCGAGAGAATTAATTCCTAAAAACTCAAATATTGGTGGTGCAATTAGTGTTTACGTAGCCGACATATGTATATCTGGCAATCTCCTGGCAAATGGCGCGCAAATGTGGTGAACCGGCGGCGGCTCTCTTTTCACCTTGGAAATAAGTTCGTTGTTCTCATTGATAGGCGGCGTGTGTATGTGTGTGTGTGGGTGTGAGGCTGGGGACATGGCTGCAGCAACAACAACGCCGCTAGTGACACAGCGAAAAGAAAACAATACTTTCACGTAGCAGTGTAAAAGCGAGTGAAAGAAGAAGACCCCGTGCTCTTACCCCCTACTCCTCTACCCTACCCCCTGACCAGGGCGAGCTGAGCGTTGCAAACAAGCCAACAAACTTGTGAACGTGTACAAAAAGCAGTTAGACGGCAAAATCACACTCACAGATACTGTGGAATGTCTGGCAGTGTGGGTACCGGCCGGTTGCCTACCTGTGCCTTTCATAATTATCTTCGTCTATTTCGGTTGGATAAATGTGTGTTTGTGTGTGTGTGTGTCTTTTTTTTGTCATCTGCACACTTCCACTTATTCGCACCCATCGAGATCAGTCAGTCCAGTCTTTAAAAGCCAGCCAATAACCGACTTAATAAAGCCATGATTTCTTAAATTCTATCTTTGTATCTTTCCATGTGCCTGCTACCAACCAACAAACAACAACTACAACACCACTACCACTACAAAAACAACGATGTGTAGAAAGTTACGTGTAAACGTCGTGGCTTTTGTTTAATTGTTTTGAAGAACAAGAACTTTGGCAACGTTGAAACCAAGCTTAAATATATAACCAACCACTAAAATAATAGCAACATCAAAAAAGTGTAAAAAATTTTTAGAGTGCTCCCCCAAAAAAAAAACCATTGAAGACACATAATTTCTTTGCACCCCGTGTTACCAAAAAAGCGGCAAGATTACGTCAATTATTGAAAACCTACCCGGCGCTATAGCTCACAACCATAACCAAAATAACATCATGGAGGAAGACGAAAGGGGCAAACTGTTTGTGGGCGGCCTATCCTGGGAGACGACGCAGGAGAATCTGTCGCGCTATTTCTGCCGCTTCGGAGACATCATCGACTGTGTGGTGATGAAGAACAATGAGAGCGGAAGGTCACGCGGCTTCGGCTTTGTAACCTTTGCCGATCCCACCAACGTCAACCACGTGCTGCAGAATGGTCCGCACACGCTGGACGGACGCACGATCGATCCGAAGCCGTGCAATCCGCGCACTCTGCAGAAGCCGAAGAAGGGCGGCGGCTACAAGGTCTTCCTGGGTGGCCTGCCATCGAACGTCACCGAGACGGATCTGCGTACTTTCTTTGGTCGATATGGCAAGGTCACCGAGGTGGTGATCATGTACGACCAGGAGAAAAAGAAGTCCCGCGGATTTGGCTTCCTCTCTTTCGAGGAAGAGTCGTCGGTGGAGCACGTTACTAACGAGCGCTACATCAATCTGAATGGCAAGCAGGTATGTAATGGCAATCGATACTCCTTTCATGTATTATATTGTAATAAAATATTTATTTTTGTTTAATTATTTTGTAGTATTAAGTGAATATCATCATTTGAATAAAAACAATTTGTTATTTCCCAGGTCGAGATCAAGAAGGCCGAGCCTCGTGATGGATCTGGTGGCCAGAACTCCAACAATAGCACCGTTGGCGGCGCCTATGGCAAGCTTGGCAACGAGTGCAGCCACTGGGGACCTCATCATGCTCCGATCAACATGATGCAGGGCCAAAATGGTCAGATGGGTGGACCTCCACTAAACATGCCCATCGGAGCGCCGAACATGATGCCTGGTTACCAGGGCTGGGGTACATCTCCGCAGCAGCAGCAGTATGGATATGGAAATAGCGGCCCGGGATCGTACCAAGGATGGGGAGCACCCCCAGGCCCCCAGGGACCTCCGCCGCAATGGTCTAACTACGCTGGACCACAGCAGACGCAGGGTTATGGCGGTTACGACATGTACAACTCTACTTCAACTGGAGCTCCTTCGGGACCATCAGGCGGCGGTAGCTGGAATACGTGGAACATGCCGCCCAACTCGGCCGGCCCGACTGGAGCCCCTGGAGCTGGAGCAGGCACTGCCACGGACATGTATTCGCGAGCTCAGACCTGGGCAGCGGGCGGTCCATCAACCACCGGGCCAGTAGGTGGCATGCCTCGCACCGGACCGGGAAACTCGGCTTCGAAGTCGGGATCTGAATACGATTACGGCGGCTATGGGTCCGGTTACGACTACGACTACAGCAACTACGTGAAGCAGGAAGGAGCCTCTAACTACGCAGCTGGACCGAGGTCGGCGTATGGCAACGACAGCTCCACGCAGCCACCCTATGCAGCCTCGCAGGCTGTCTAAAGCGGAAGCTTTTAGATCATTCTGTGGAGTATAAGGATAAGGAGGAGTAGGAGTAGGAGTTGTAGGAGTAGCAGAGCCGTCGGTATTGTCCTCGTCGGTGAATGATGAAGAAAAAAAAGATGGTGGTAATTGTAAGCTAAAGCGTCGTCTGTTCGTTTTTATTTCAGATCAGATCAGTTGTTGAAATTAATATTTAAAACTCTTGTACAACTATAATTTAAAGCGAAACAAATTTAACACAAGAATACCTAGAGACAAGTCAGATTCATAGATATACATGTATGTTCTATAGAAATGAGTATGTAATTTATAGGAAAAACATCAGAACACCCATTCAGACGAGAACATTATTTCTTTCATGCGCCTCACTTAAAAAACTCACGATCATTTTCCTGTATCCCATATATATATATATATAAACAAAAATTGAAACAAACAAACACCTACAAACCAATCAGCCAGAATCAACTAACAAGAACTACCCAACCAACTAAAACCCGTAGATACATACGATACATGGCATTAACAAAAAAAAAACAAATAGAAATGTGAAGAATTAAAAGTAATGATTTACAAGTATAAAGTTTAGCTAATTAGACACAAGATCAAGATGAAAGAGTGCGAAATACCAACACAAAGAAAATAAGAACTTATAATTTTATTTAAAAAGTAAAAAGTAAACGAGTAAAGGTCCCCTTAATTACTAAAATTAGTAAATACAAATTCGAAATTGTACATTTTAAAGCAAAAACACGTCGGCCATCGCTTCGCCTCTCTGGCCTCCTATTCTAGATCGTGTGTTGCATTATCTATCGGCGGTAACCTGGCGACAAGGTTAAGCGGAAATTCGAAAAGGAATCAATAATACCATAGATAATGATACCGAGAACTCTATGCTTGCCTTAGCCTCAGTGACTCATTGGCCGTGCTATGGTTAATTATGACGGCAATTTCTTCCTCAGGAATATATTGCGATTTTATGGCACTCTGTTGATTTAAGCCATTACTAATTGACTCATTGGCCAGTAAGTCATGCATTTCACGGTCGGATAAATGAGGGGGAGAATGAGCAGGATTGGGGCGGGACCGACATGGGAAAGATACGTTACAAAATTAAAAATTTACCATTAAAGTAAACAAAACAAAACTAGCTAAAAGTTAAACTACATATATAAAGAAACCTAATTAATAAGCGTATGTCGTCGTTTACATCTAAGCGAAAGTTGAACTTGAACTAGAATTATATAGTGCGTTGGATTTATTATTTAGTTAAAGCGAGGTGAAGAGTAACATGAAGAAGCCAAGCAGCAGCAGCATGATAAAGATTGATTATAATGGATATGGAAATCAACAAACAAAAAAAAAACCACAAAAAATACGAAACACACTCTTAACAAATATACATAAAACTATATACATACATACTTATATACAATATATATACACATATATATTTAACAAGTATAAACAAGGAAACTAAAACGAAAAAAAAATGATTAAAAAAAAGAGCAAAAGGAAACGTAAATTTAAAGCTACAGTTAATGAGAGTATAAAAAAAGAGGGAAGCAGCAGCAGGCGTAGTACGGAGAAAATAGGACAAGTTTAAAATACGATGCTTAGAGTTGCGTTGCACATTTTTTTTTTGGAAATTTTCATCGTTTGCCAAGCAGACAAGAACAGCAGGATGATCTAACGACAACCAGCTAAGAGAGTGTGCACTACAAACATCAGTTAATAACATAACAAACAACACCATAACGCACACGCACTTACACTTAACCCCATTTTTGGTAACAACAACCACAGAACAGAAGCAAGACAGCAGAGGGAGGTAAATGGATAATAAAGCAAGAGAGCAAGAGGAAGTTAATTGCATAAAAAAGCAAGCAGAAAAGTTTAATTGATTATGAACATAACATATATATATATATATATCTTTAATTACTTATACATATTTACTCTTAACTACTCTGCACGCTCACTAACCGAGCGTGCACTGTCTGTAAAACATGATGAAAGTAAACTATTTTAATGATGATTATATGATTGCGATTTTACAATTTATTATTACAAAAACGAAAAGGAGAAAAAAAAACAACAAAACAAAATGAGAAACATATTATATGCTAATACCTTTACAATACACATATATTATAAAATATGAAGTAATTTTTTCTATTAAATACCATACACTAATTTTTAATTTGTTTATTTACAACAAATCGATTTACAATACATACATTTAATTACAATATACAATACCATACTTTACTTTATTTTCGGTGATTTATTGCTTAGTGTTCTTCGTATAATTTTTACTCTACAACAAACAACAAAACCAATCCTACAGATATAAATTCCTAATATAATTTCGTTTAAATTACAAATACATATGCTTACATTTTATAACTAATTATAAAGTTAAAAAAAAACAAAAAAACAACCACAAAACGAAAGCAAACAATGCAAAGTAAAGTAAAACGTGTGAAAAACGTTTCGATTTTTGAAAAAAAAAACCCACATCTTTCAAATTTTATTGAAATATTCTACCTATTTTTGTTAACTTGGCCCGTTCGCTGGCTGCTCTGTATCTGTGTGTGTGCAAGTATGACTGTATGTGTCCGTTTATTTTTTTGTTTTTTATTTTAGTTTTCCTTAGTGGTGTCGTTGGAAAGGTGAAGAGGTCATCTGGCGGGCGACGAGGGGAAGGCCGGACGAGGCGTGGAGAAGAGATTGACGGAAAAGCGCAGGATATGGACTTTCTATGTCACTTTTATGTTTCTATAAGCATTTTCAATAGAGGCAGCTGCACACCACCCAGCAACATCGACATTGAACTGTTCCAGTTGCAAAAAGATCAATTTGCCCCAATGCGTGGCACTAGCACAGCACGAAAGAAAACAGTTTTTTGCAATAATTTTGGAGAATTGCAGAATATCAACCTGATGTAATCTTATAAGATGTCCATTATTATTTGCCTAGTGTGCACTGGGAATAATATATATTGCTTATTATTTTCAATTTTCATCATTTTCAAGTACTTGCAACTAAAGTTGCAAAATTTATTAACATGTACTAGTGGAGGTTAAAGTAAAATTATTAACTAATTCGAGCGTGTATTCGTAAAGGTACGATGAGAAAATTATTTAGAAGACACTGACTGTTAATTGTAAAACAAATTGATTTTTTAAAAACCGATTATTTTAAAGTTGTATGCAGAAAGTAAAAAGATTTTTTATTAAACTAAACGTAAAAACTATTCGAAATGAACTAAATACAATATATGTGCATCGTAAACGTAATAAACAAACAATATATATATATATGAATACACCTACTATATACAACTATATATATACTATATACATATAATTATAAAATATAACAATTTAACGGTAAAATAAATTTAAATATTGTAATAAACAAAGTGTTGCACTTTCAAGCTAAAACAGACAAAACGAAAATAAGATTTAAAATTAAGTGTAAATGTTTGTCAGCACACGTACACACAGAATAACACATAACATGAAACATAAATAGAAATTGTTGTAACAAAAGTCCAATTATGCAGCATGGATCCAAAAAAAATGAATTCAATATGTCCAGAGGATCCAGACATCCAGAGACATCCACACATTGGAGGAGCACCATAGCAGAACCAGCAGAAGCTGAATATCAAAATCAGATTGTTTTGTTTGTTTTTTGTTTCCATTTGATGTCATTGGTGTATATGGCTTTTGTTCTTTGATTATTCGTTGGTTTATTAATCGGCCAATTGATGGTGGGATGACAACAAATTCACGACGATTGAGTTTGCGTATCGGTATCTGTTTCATTTTCACAGCGAATTGAAATTTTAAAATTGACTTGTGTTGCCTTTTCTCTTATTGTGTTTATTGTTTTTGAAACGAATTTGGGTTTTGCCTTTTCGACCTTTCCAGTCAGTCAGATATCATCAAGCCAGCAAAGGTGGTGGTGAAGTGAACCATAACTCAGAAAATAATGTAAGGGTTATATAATTTAATGTACTGATAAGCTAAAATACGAATGATGCGCCAAAATGCAAGCCCAAAATCAATAAGGAGAAAGCGTTTTTTTTGTATACTGATACTGAATTGTATAGCTCTATGTATGTAGCTCTAGGAGGGTATAAACATGAACTTATCATTGCTTTCGGTCTATAGTTCTTACATTTAAGTTCTCTCGAATTTGTTAACGAATCGGAAATGTCGACTGGTATCCATAGTTAAGCTAAGAGAACAACTAAACGAACAAACACACAAACTCGGTACACTCAGATCTTTTTCTACCTATTGCTAGGAAGGCTAGAATTTTAAATGTTTTTTCCTCCCAGACCCAGACCCCGACCCAGACCAACTACCCATGATCCATCCTTCCTAAACTATCCTGTATCCAAAATACCGTTCAAATTGTTTTTATGTAAGGAAGTACTCTTAGCCATTAAAGACTAGAATGATTTGAAATAAGAAATGAGATTTAACAGATATCTAAGCTAAATTCCTAAGACAAAACGATTCCACCTAAGACACCTTTTTGTAATGACTAAATTTATATAGGACGGAGTTAGGAGAACATCCAAACAAATAAATGATAATGAATTCAATAAGATTAAAGTTCAGCAGGCATATATACGTACATATATATGTGGGTGGCATGTTTTGTATCTGTAATTCTATAAATAATGATAATTTCACATTACTTCATATGTTAGTGACCGTTTTCCCCATTTGTCAATCTATCTGTGGGGAGAGAGAGGAGGAGTCTATTCGGTTAAGTGAAGAGTCTAAAGTCAAGTCAAGTTGAACGATAATTGTTAAAGCCTGCATGTTATGCAACAAATTGTGTATTACTTAGTTAAAACGACACACCACACATCATCATCACATCTAATTCCTAGCCCGACTTTGGTTCGTTCTTAAGCAAAATTCGATGCGAGGTATGTATGTATATGGTAATTTTAAAATAAACCAAATGCAGAGGATAGCGAACCAGAACTAATTTGTACGTAGTTAATAATACTAAAGGTAAATAAAAATAGACAAAAATATGGAAAAAATGCAGAAAAAAAGAGCAAAACTAAGCAAAATAACCAAAATGAAACAAAACACAAAAAAAAAAAAACAAAACAAAAATTGAGACTGTTAACGAAAGGCAACATTAAGGGGCAGGTTAAGGCGAGACTACGTTGAAAATAAGAAGGCTTAACTACAAACTATGCAACTCGTAGCTCCAATAACAAAAACCCTAATGAATAAATAGGCTACCAGCATAAGTTCGTACTAAAAAAATTGTTTTCTACTTTCTATTATTTATTGATTAAAAGCTCTCCTGAAAACACTTGAATAATCAGCAACGATTTTGTTATAAAGATTAAAAATTAATTTTAAAATATAATTTATGATAAAATAGTAAAGAATTTAATATCAATTACCGTTACCGAACGTAAGCCAAAAGAAAGAACTTTTGATGAATTTGATGAATTTTATTACCAAACTAAGGAAACTGGAATCTAAATAACTGATATTGAAAAGGGTTGGTCGTATTCATAATATGACTAGCCCTGAGAGACATAGAAACCTCCTACACCTACCATTTATAGGACTAACTTGTAAACCAGATTGTAACGATTTTAGGCTAATAAGTGTTGCGACTTGGGGGCTGAAATGATAAAAACAAACAAACAAACAAAAAAAAACTGAACAGGAAGCTACGTTTTGTCACTTTCCAGGCATTCATTTCGAAATGATTTCTTAGACTTTTCTACGCGTATTTTTAGATCGAGATAATGTGGGGTAAATGGTAAATAGGCGTTAAACGATAGCATTTGATGGCAGCTGAGAGATCACGGTACAGCTTATAAGAATATACAATGAGGACAGGATTTAACTTAACTTACATAACATAGATACAAGGACATACATGCAACAGAAACAACAACAAAGCAAAATATTGAGAGCAACAAAATGAGAAAAACTTGAAAAAGAAATACATACATATAGAGTTGCAAGATTTTAGTTTACGGTAAACTTAAAGAAATTTTTTACAATGTATTTATACATACCTAAATTTAAATTTTAAATTAATTCTTTAATGTAATACGAACACAGTGCCTAAGTAATATCAAAACAAAACAAAAAAAAAAAAACGAAAAACTAAAAAAACGTGAAATAAGGACATTAAAGCATACAAAATGAGAATAAGCGATGCAGTTAAGGACATTGTTACTGAAAATGGTAGTCACTTAAAAGAAAATAATCGAACAACTTTTTAAAACAACAAACGACAACAACAACTGCAACCAAATCGAGCGACAAAAAATTCAGCAAATTAAAATAATCTCATTAAATAATAAAAATTAGAAATATACTCGTTCAAGCAAACAAATAAGGAAACACACACTCACACATATAAGTATGTATGTACTAACGAAATGAAGAAGAACAAGAGCAGGAAACGGAAGCTGAAGCTGAAAACTTACAACTTAAAACTGAAAACTGAGCAGAAATAGTCCCCACTCCCCGACAAAAATTTGCATAATTGTATAAATGTAAGACGAAGAAAACATTGAACGCTATAAACGCTAAGTAAATACCACAATAAATAATAATAATAAACTGTAAACGTACCCCCTACATACGTCTCGTGTCGCGCACTAGATTTGCGTAGAACCCCTAAGTATACCCAATATCCTCACCCATATCCCTACAGGCCTATCCAATCGATTGAATTTATTTATTTAAACATGCCATGTACTCAAAATGACATCAAATCGCCACTCCAAGCATTTTGGTTTGCATATAATATTGGATTCATTATTAATTGTCAAAAAACGGTCAGAGAAACCTGAAATTTATTGTTCTGAATTAAAATTACCTAACTGGTTTAAGTCATTAAAGAAAAGTAATTAATTAATTAATATGTGAAATATGACAGATATGAATTATACATTTTGAAATTATGTTTAATGAACGAAATTAATGTAGTATGTAAAAAAACAAACAAAACATGGAAGTAAAAAGTTTTAAGCAAAACAAAATACTTTGAATATATACATAAATGGCAAGTAAATAGAATAAATGTCACTCAATCTTTTATTTAATTGTTGCTTTAATGGATCTTTTGAATAATAATTGAGGTTTTGAGATTTTGATGCAGATTGAAAGCGAATCGATACACGAATCATTTATAATATTCCGCTCAAGAATCACATGATTATTGACGAAGCTATAGCCATCGCTGCGACCCATATTGGACCCCATGCATTTGTGTAGTTTTTTTTAAAGAGACCTGCCCCTCAGAAAATTTGACAAAAAAACTGAAAAATAATTGGTTTTGAGGTTGTCGATCTACAAATCCATTAAGGCATTCCGCTCAAAAATCGCATGATTTTTGACGAAGTTATAGCAATCGCTGGGGTCATATTGTGTCCCCATGCATTTTTGTACTTTTTTGAAGGGGATCCCCCAGAAAATTTGACAAACAATTTGAAAAAGAATTGGTTTTGTGATTTTGATGCAGATTGAAAAAAAATCAATCTACATTGGGTAGTCTGCCGTTCCGGGGAAATCGGGTTAACATTTCTTTCCGTAGAATTGTTTATTTTCCTAAGCTGATTAGAAATTATTTTAATTACAAAAAAAAAAACAGGGAATTGCACTTTCCCTTGCATTGTGATTGCTGTGAATAGGTTCTGAAAAGTCAAATCGTTACCAAAAAAAAAACAAAAATGTTCCTAGCCAAGTTGCTGCTACTGTGCACCGCCTGTGTCCTAGTTATAGGCAACCCTGAGCCATTTGGAGGTTTTACCAAATTGGAGGGGCAGGCTCTGATAGATGCCCAGCAATTATTGAATACCGCTCTGGCTAAAATGGATTCCGGAGATGGACCTCATTACCGGTAAGCCCAGATGTGTCATTCAAATATATTTATTCGAATGCAATTGTCATAAAGTCTGTAGAGAATATAAACGAAATAATTTCATGTCTGTAAAATATTATTCTTTCTTAGCCTCTTGAGGGTCGTGGAAGCCTACTCTCGGGTGGTTGAAGGCACCTCCTACAAATTCACCGCCGTGCTGATCGACGAAAATGACGTTCAAAAGATATGCCAAGTGGACATCTTGAATCGCATCTTGAACCTACCAATGGTGGTCACTGTCAAGTGCCCCAATGAGGCCGAACTGACCAAGCAGCAAAGTGCCTAAAGATCAAAAATGAAAATGTATACAATTTTAAAAATTGCATTAAAAATCTAAAACAAAATAAAAATTTTCAAATATATTTTAAAAATATTAAAGTTAAATAAACTCATTTTCTTTAATTATGCTTGATTTTTTACGGCTTACAGGAAAATAGATCCTGCACAGTGACGCAGATTGAAAGAAAATCGGTTCACGAATCGTTTAAGTTATTCCGCTCAAGAATCGCATGATTATTGACGAAGTTATAGCCATCGCTGGGGTCATATTGTGCCTCCATTCATTTTTGTACTTTTTTAAAAGGGATTAAGTATCAAGCAAAGTAGATATCTGGAATCGTTCCTGGTTACCTAATGGCATCGATGTGACCTTTAGGTGCCCCAATGAGCCCGAACTTACAAAGAATTATAGTGCCTAAAGATCTGAAAACTGGACTGTATAAATCTTTCAAACATTTTCATTAAAAATCTTCAACGAAGAAACATTTTTTAAATTTATTTTGAAAGTTTAATAACCTAGTTTTTTTCATTAGGCATGAAATGTTTCCAGTTTCCGGTTCCGGTGAAATTTTTTTTAGAGGCTAATTAGAAATTATTTTAATTTAAAAAAAAAACGAACTTTAATTTGTCCTATTATTTGGATGATCACAGCCCTCAATCCTTGACCGGAAAAAATTAGTTGGCATTAGTTTCATAAAAGTTTTGTATTGGGGACTCCCCATGTATTTTTCTCGATCCGTTTGAGTTTTGAAATTATTGTCAAAAAAGTTTTACTTTAAAATAATTCAAAACTAAAAAGCTTAGCATAATGATAGAGGAAGTCATGGAGTTGTTTCTCATCACTGCTGTAGTCTATTTTTGTGCCAATTTGAAGAGGCCGCCTAATGCTTGGGGATACTTTCATTGTGCCTGCCCGATCGTTATGGGTATACTTTCTGCCGGATTAATTCACATAAATGTTAGTCTATATTTTCCACATTTATCTTTTTTTATAAAGTTTTTTTTTTTCATAGAAATAGGAAAATGCAACGTTGAGTCTTTTTGGATTATTTGAAGATGACTTTATTTTGATTGAGATAATAATATAAAATAAAATTTATTAAAGTATTTAAAAACAACAAATAAATATGAAGGTATGGCATGAGTAGAAGCTTGAATTTGGAAGCGAATGAGGGCGAGGGTTAAACGAACGCCTACAACTAGGATTAGATGAAGCCTATGAGGTCGAAATCCATAAATCGGTGATGACTACTTGGCTATGCGTCGTCTTGTGGTCGGCGTGGTGGGTACTCCGCCGCTGGGCGGCTTCGGGATCTGAAAAGCGTGTATTAAATGGCAATTCTACATATGTTTTCCTTTAAATATCTTACAGAACGAATGGGTCGTGGTGTGAGGGAGTTGGCAGGAGGCGGCTCTCGCGGTTGCGGTCCATCCGGATGGCCCACGACAGTGACAGCAACGGGTCTCTGCTCGGATCCAGCCCGCTCCATACTCTCACTGCGAGAATTGGAGCCGGAACGCTTGAACATACCGGAGAGCCGCCCGCGTAGATCCTTTTTGCTTGATCTCATGTCGCTGGCAACACTGATGTCTGAGTCAGATCCTTGAATCTATGTTTGATGCAAACAAGGTTAATTTATTTAAATTTCTTATATCTTGCTGCCATTTAAGGCAGGTTCTATACTTACTGAAATTTCACTCTCGGAATTGCGACTGCTTTTGGTCAGGCTGCGCAGCTTGCCCATAATTCCCTTCTTTTTCTTGCGAGGTCCTCGGGGTATATCGCTCTGGGTGGATCCGCCGGATAGACGCGAATCTAAACGTGAATCCAAACTGGAATCTCGTACCAAGCCACCCAGTTCTGAGTCAATCGATTGCATTGAGGAGACACTGCCGTCGTCCTGCCGCCAAATGTTCTAAGATTGGAATTTAAAAAGGTGAAGTATTTGTAGATTTCTTCTTTTTCCCAAAACATACCTGATCTCTTTGTATAGAGTGATCCAGTGACAGGCTCTTGCGAATCAGACTGCCATTGTTGGATGAATTCCTGGACAGGCGTCCACCACCACGCTGCGATCCCGCCGCACTGGCCACGGAACTGGTGCTGCCATGATGATCGTTTTCCTGTGAAGCAGCCCGACGCAAATTGCCCCTCCGTATTCGACTCCGTTCCTGTTCGTCCTCGTTGAGGCGCTGGAACTTTCGCAGCTCTTCGGAAGCTTCGGCCAGTCGGGCCAGAACACTAGTGATTTGTGAGTGGCTCAGTGTGGGCGATGGAGAGCGGCTGCGACGAACGTTAGGCTGTTCCGGACGCAGGTTATTGTCATATCCGGAACTGCCACGCGATGATCCCCCGCTGCTGCCCAGCTTTAGGTCTGGAGCAATCTTCACCAACTCATCGACAGTCTGCAAGAGGGCACCCACTTTTCTGTCACCTCCATCGGCCTCCATGCGGCGTTTGATTAACTCCTTTTCGTAACGTTCACGCTGAAATTAAAAATTAAGTTTAAATTTATTTATTTGCATAAAATATAAAGGTTTTTAAAAAAACACATACCTCTCGTCGCAACTTTTCGTTGGAGGTGCGTAACTTGGCATGGACATCGCGGAGCTCCAGGAGATCGCACTGAAGCTCGGCAATTTTCTTGCGACCTTCCTCCATCTCCTCCTCGGTGGCCCGCTTGATTTGGTCCAGCTTCCGTTTGGACTCCAAACGCTCCTTGTCTCGTTCACGTTCCACTTCGAAAAGTGTCTGTCGCAGATCTCTGGCCAGTGTGGAGGTTTCCTGGAGCAGTCGTTGCTGATCCTCACGCTCCTTTTGCCAGGACAGCTCCAGCTTTGTCTTCATGCCAGGCAGCTTGGTGCTTCCCGATCCAATGACACGTTCCTCTTCGAACTCGTTTAGCTTCGATTGCATCTCAGAGATTTTAATTTCGTTGGCACTGCGCTCGGAGACGAGCTCGGTTTTGATCTTGCTGGACTCTAGGCGAGATTCGACCAACTGATCTTCCAAGTGACCGATCTGCTGTTCCAGGTAAGCAATTTTGCTCTTGTCGTCATCGTCGCTGCTGTGCATGGAGCCACGACTCTGTCGGCCCGTGTTGTTCGCCTTCAGGTCTCCGATCTTCTTTTGGGCCACCTCCAGCATTTGCTTAAAAGCATCTCGGTCTTTCTTGAAGCGTTCACATTGCCGCTGGAATGGGAGATAGTTAGTATTCTATGCAGGGCCGTAGCTAGAGCCTCGGGGGCCCTGGGGCAACAAGTAAATTTGGGGCCCCCTATACGGAAGTCTTTTGCCCCGGCGGGGCCCCTTCCCTTCGGGGGCCCTGGGGCACCGCCCCACCTGCCCCATGCTAGCTACGGCCCTGATTCTATGCTTTATTATTGGGAGCCATCTTACCTGCATTGAGTTCAGTTCGCCGCTGAGGTTCTTCACCTGCTGTTCATACCGCAATCGGGTGGTAGCCACCTCTGACTTCATCTGTAGCTCAGTGCTCTTTAATCTAAATTAAATAAGATTTAGAACAATACCGCAATAAGGGTAGATAGAATGGAACTTACTGCTCCTTGAGCTCTCTGATCTCGGCCTCCCGTCTTGCCCCATGCCCGTTCAGTGACACCTGGGCCTGCTCGATCCTATTGTAGTCACTCAGCTTGCCGTTGAGATCGTCGTTGTCCTTGCGCAGCTGGAACACCAGGTCGATGTTCATCTCGTTTTCCCGACGCAGTCTTTCGTATTCGTGCTCTTTTTCGGCCAACTTGTTTTTAAGAACGGTTCTTTCATACTCCCCACCGGAGCCATTTTCATTAGCCGCCTTCAGGACCTTCGCCTGCAGATCGGCTATCTTCTTTTGGGCATCGTTCAGCTTCCGGGCCATTTCGGTGCGCTCGACTCGGATGGTGTCCATATCGGCGACCTTTTGTCGGTTGGCGTTGAGCTCTGCCTGGAGGCTCTGTTTCTCGGTGGTTAGTTGGGCCCGCATTAGGATGGTCTCCTCGGAGAGCTTCTCCCAGTGATTGTTGAGGTCTTCGTAGCGCTTCTGCTCCGAGCTCAAAGAGGCTTGGATCTCCTCCACCTGCTTCTTAAGGTCCTGCACTTGCTTGCTGTCAGATTTGCTGGCCTTGGTCTTCAGGTCCTTGATTTCCTTCTCCAGACTGGACTTGGTCTTATCGGCCGCCTTCTTGGCGCTAAGCAGGTCCGAGTCCAGCTGGGTAATCTTTGCCTCAAGCTTTTCCTTCTCCTTGCTCTGGTTCTCGAGATCCTTTTCCAAAGTGGCCAGTTTCTCCTTTTCCCGCTTTCCTTGCGTCTCCAAACTGGACTTGCTGGTTTCGCTCTGCTTTATTTGTGCATCCTGCTTCTTTAACTTCTCTTCGAGGTCCTTTAGCTTTGAGTTCAGCTTCTTGGCATCCTCATCGCTGCGTTTTAGCTTCTGCTCAAGCTCGGTCACCTTGCTGCTGGTGCCGTTCAGAAGCTTTAGTCGCTGGACATCTCCCTCGGCCAGGGTGAGTTTCTGCTTGCATTTCTGCAGCTCCTCTTCCAGATTTCCCTTAGCGGTTTGGAGGGCTTTGAGCTGGTCAGTTCCATTTGAGCTGAGCACCACCCGCATCTCACAAATCTCATCCTCAAGTTCCTCTACCCACTTTTTGAGGTGACTCTTGGGCGTTAAGTCGTTGACACGCTTGGCTATGCGTGGCGGTAACTTGGCTTCCGCCTCCAACTGCATCCGCTTGACCCTGGCGGTCAGTTCGTCTCGTTCGCGCTGGGCCACCGCCAAGGATTCCTTCATTTTCTGATCCACCTCGCCACCCTTTTCGCTGGCCTTGCGCAGTGTTATGAGCCGCTTGTTCTCCTTGGCCAACTTCTCGTTCTCTGACTCCAAGGCGGTTACCTTCGACAGCTGTTCCTTGAGTGTTTCCACCGTCTGATCCTTCTCCTGCATTGTCTTTCGGAGCTGAGACAATTCCTCGTTAAGGGTCTTCAGCTTCTTTTCGGCCGCACTTGTAGAGGTTCCAAAGCTCAGAAGAGATGACTTGCTTCCGTTGCTGCTGTCCTGTCGCAGTTTGGCCTGAAGTTCCTTCACATATTTCTTCGACTCGGCGTTCTCCTTCTCCAGATCCTCCACTTTAAGTCGCAGGATTGATGCCTCCTGTTCGTTTAATTCCAGGAGAATCCGCAACTCAGCCGGGTCGTCCTCGTCGGAGATTCCCTCGTCGCGATCAGCATGCACCTCGGGAGCCAAACGATGAGGATGTGGAGTGGGGCTAAGTTTGCGACCTACAGGAAAGTCAATCCATTAAAAAATGTACATTGAAAAGTTAACATTTTAGTCACAAAGTTTGTTAGCTACTCTGAATGGTAAATTAGTAAATTTTTTAGTGAAAGAGCAGCCGTAAAAAATGGCAAGTTATGCAGTTCAGTCGATTTATTAATAAGCGCGTGAAAAAATAAGTTAGTTGGATAAGTTAAGACGCTCAAAATGGGTTATTAAAAAAAAATGTATCTGCTAAGGTCATTCGTTTTTCTGGAATTTTAGTGACCTCATCACAGTTTCCTGTGGACGTTAAAGCGGAAATAACGATTCATATGTGTATAAATTGTCTACGAACTAGGGTTATGTACTTAATAAAAATAAAATGTCTACTTGGGTTCGTACTTCTGGAGCGCGTTGCCATTTTTTTCAACTGCATCATCAACGACTCATTTTCATCCTCGAAACGAGTCACCTTTTTCCTCAAATGTTCAGCCTGAAACACAAAAACTTGATTTATTGCATCTGAATAAGGAAGAACAAGGCATTAGAAATGATTGAATAAACCCATTCAAATATCATATTCATATTCGTATTCGTATTCGAGGATAAAAATAGTTCTGTTGCATGTGGAAAGCTTGAACGGAACATAAAGTGTCTGGTTCTACGAATGGTAGCTACACAAGAAAACAGATTGGATCGGATTGGAACCATCGAGGGGTCCACAGAAGCCATGGTTACCTGCACCACTCAGAAGGATGGGCGATATGGCACTGGGGAAGAGCAGAGTTTTGGATTGACCAACCCTGGAGCTCGAGGAAGCGCCAAACAAGGCACCAAATGGTAACGGTGTCGTCTCCCTTTCACTCGACACATTTCTAACCGAGAACTCCGGATCGGTTTGGGTGTTAGCTTCAGCCGAGGTCACCAAGTTGTCTATACTGGTGGATACATCACTGTGAACTATGGGCATTGTTTGTGTGCTCCGTGGAAACGCCATCACCTCTGGGACCAAATCTGGAGAAGTTTGTGTGCCACAACTGAATCTAACCCGCTTTTTTCCCCGATCCCTCAATTGCCGAAGCTTCTTGTGGAAATGGATGAAATTGATTAAAATAAACATATGTATGTGAGTCGTGTGGCATTACCTCCTCTTCAGCAAACTTAAGCTGATCCTTCAGATCCGTCTCCCGCTCAATGGAGTCCTGCAGTTCGCGCTGGAGGTGTTGTGGATCCTCCTGGGAGCCGCCACGTGTTAGGGACTCTCGGGTAATCTTAGATTCCGCTGACGTAGACTTTCCCAGAACACCCAGCATGGGAGCCTTTTTCTTGCCAGGATTGCGAAGCTCCTCTGCTTCCGTCTGTTGAAAAATTAGAGTCTTATGACTTGAAATATAGACTAATGATATATTTCACCTGTAATTTCCTGGTCAGTTCACTAGAGAATCGCAGCTCCTCCTCTAGTTTTTTCACCTTTGCACTGAGTTCGGTGTTGAAGGAACTTTGGCGCTCCTGCTCCAGGGTTTCAATCTTGCGTTCGCTCTTCTTGAGCTTGAAGCTAAGGATGCGACAGTTTTTGGTGGCCTTCTCGAGATCCTTTTGCAGGTTCGTCTTGGCCTTGACCTCGTCGTCGCGGAACGTATCCTGCACCTCATCCATCTCGGCCTGAAGGTTTAGTATCTCCTTCTTGGCAGATTGGTTCTCTTCCATCAGTTCCTCGCAGATCTGCTCCGCAGCCTGAAGCTTTCTCTTCAGCTCCGATTCGCTACCCTTGTTCTCCAGCTCTTTCATGCGAAGATTGAGCTTTCGCTTGTCTTCAGTAACGCGATCCAGCTGCTCCTTCATCTCGTTAAGCTTCTGTTGGAGATTGAGAGCCTCCGAGGCTGCAGTCCTATTAGAGGCTGTGTCCATGGAAGCGAGGCGCCGTAGCAGGATGTCGCTCTTGTCCCGCTCTGCTCGCTCCGCCCTGGCCTTCATAGCCTCCAAGTCTGCTTTCAGGGTCTTCATTTGTTCCTGAATTCCTTGTGTATCTTGGCCCTTGGATTGGGCAGTGACTGTGCTGCTGACAGCAGGCACGGTTTGTCTCTTTATTTCCTTGCTGGACACAGCATCCGGTTCCTTTCGACGAACCGTAAGGGAGCTGGTCGAGGAACTGGATGATGAGGTGGCCTTCACTTCACTGGTTCCGGAGGAGGAGGTCTTTATGGTGGAGCTGCTGGTGGTGCTACTGCTGCTGGCTGTTGTTGTGGTTGCTGCAACAGACACCTTCTTGGGGGGTAGGGCGGCACGTTTCTGTTCGGATGGAGGAGCTTGATTCAATGAAGTTCCCGACTTGCTGCGCTCCGGACGATCGGGTACCGGTGGTGGTGCTGCTCCGGATCCGTTTTCCCTTTAAACGAGTTCATAAAATTGTTAAAATTAGTGCTTTCTTTGTGTTTTAGGAATCATTATAATCTCACTCTTCTTTTCGCGGAACGGATCGCTCTCTACTGTTTTCTCGAGAGTTGAGACTGCGCTGTTTCTTTAGGAGATTCATTTTACGGACACGCTCGGCAAGACTGTCTGTCGATAGGATGACTAACTCATCTGGAATACTTGAAGTTTTACTGGGTGAGGATGTGACACGGGGTGGCGGTGTAAGGACGTGTTCCACCTGTTAGGGAAATAGGAAATAACATAGTATCTCGAATTATAGTTAAATACTCATATAATCACCTCCTTGATATCCAGGGCGGTTGTGTGACGCCGCGGAGGAACCGGCAACTTGACGGTAACGGCCACATTGTGATCCTCGGCAGCGGTAGGTCGGCTGTTGCTGCTGGAGGCAGCCGTCTGTGGTCGTCGCCCGGCATCGTCCGGCTCATCAATGTCCGGAGTGGAGGCCCAGGACTGTGGACGCTTCCTCAGCTCTACATTGAAGTGGACAACTGGGTTCAGTAAGGGCGTAAGGCGCCAGGCATGCAGGTGCGAATTGCATGTTGCAAGTTGCAGGTTGCAAGTTGCAGGTTGCATGTTGCAGATTGCAAATAGCGTTGATTTTCGCGCGTGCAAGAGTGCACGGTACAGGTAACACGTTTCATTGGTAGTAGTTAACAATAACAGTTGTTTTAAGGTAGAAATTAGTGTTGATAGAGAAAGTGAAAGAGAGAGTAGCAGATAACGATAGACAGAAGGCAACAGAGACGGCACAGTCGATGTGGGTTTGTTTTGTGCAAGCGCAGAGTGAGAGTGAAAGAAACAAACACATTGATTAAGATTTTAAACATATTATATTAAATTAAAATAGTAAAACGATATCTCAAAGTTTTCTTGAATCATAGTACTTTAAACTTTATTTTAAAAGCTACTGCTATGCTATCGTCAGTCATAATTGGAGACTTTTCCAAATAGCATGCAATAGCATTGAGACATTGAGAAATCGTTTGTCATAATTAAATGGTATTAAATGTAATTTCTGATTTATGGTTTTAATTTCCATAACACGAAAAAAAGATGACTGATATTATTCCAAATCTACATACATAAGTACGAGTAGTTCGACAACACACTTAAAAAACACCCAAATACTATAAAGTTATAGAAATATTGGCTTTTGTTTAAGAGAACGCACTCAAGTCATAGATCATGATTTAGCCCAAAGCGTTCGTTAACATTAAAATAAAACAATTAAACAGCTCTGTGACACACTAGATTTAAATAGTTTTTCTTTAGCAATAAGAATAATAGATCCATTTATACCTATATCATTGCCATTGGTTGTGTTTAAGCTGGAAAGATTTTGCGTTGACGTCCATGTCCGGGATGTGGGCCTATAGATAAAGTATCTTTTTGGTGTTTTTTCATTAAGCTAAAATCCATCCGAAAACTGACCGTGAAGTTTGGGCATCAGAGAGATTGGGAGAAGAGGCCGCCACCTCCTCTCCGGCTCTGCGGGCTCCATGCTCCTTGTAGTCCCGGAAACAGCGCTTACATCGTGTCGGATATCGGGTCTGGGGATGGAAGCCAAGTGGGCAGAGCTGATCGCCTTTCAGCGATGGATACAGATGATGCATCTGATCTCGTACAACTTGTTAGCTTTTCTTTTTCTGTAAATAAAGTTTATTGCATATTTATACATCGAATAGTGAGGCTTTTATGGGGCTTGAGTTTTACAGATTAATTTGATAAAGATTTTTTTCGTGTGAGTATTTGTTCTGTTCTAGATACATTATTTGAATGATCAACATTCGAAATTCAGTACAAAGCAATGGAATTTCTGGCATGAATCCAAATCAGAAAGGAATGTTGTTCACGTACATCAAATAGTTCGGCATTTTTAGTGGCACTTTATGTGTGTTTTTGTTATCATTCACTTAGCCGATAATCCTGAATTACAAAGTATTTTAGTTTTTATGGGGGATTTATGGCTTTGAATTGGTTACTTTTCAATTTTTATTATCGACTTAACCTGCCAAAAATAATGCAAATTTTAATGTCTACAATAATAAAGTTTTCAAGATGTTTTTTGCGATTTATATTTGAGAGGTTTGGAGGATATTTGAGGGCATCTAAATTTCGATTCATTCTTCTCAGTAGTTTATACCTTTTTTAATTAAATAATTTTTTTAGTTACCCATAACATAATTCATATTTATATTTATTTCGTTTTCATTTTGACTCAAAAGTCTAAAAGAATAGACTTAAAATTTTATTACAGCTACATATTCTTTTACTGTTTCCCTCGACGCATACCGGGTATAAAAATAATTGTAAATATAAACAATAACAAATATGTATTCCTTTATTCCGTATTTATAGAGCTATCAGGAGAGAGAAGAGCCGGAATAGATGGCCACAGGTGGAAGCTGCGCAGGAGAATCGGTTTCGTTTGCGCATGTTTTTGGCAAAAATCACAAATCCAATTAAGAGCCAGGTGAAGAGTACCGTTAAGAGCTTTCACTAACGGTATCTCTTAGCCATCTCTTTGTGGTTGCAAATCCCTAGTGCGTTTATAAATAATTACCACCGTTTTAACCCATTTACGTATGTACATATGTCCCCTTTTGTTTCTCGGCAGCGGCACTTGTAAAATGAGTGACTTTATTTAGAACACAGTCGAAAACTTACACGAAATACTTCCGCATTTAGAATAATTTGCGGCTGGATGACGGGACGGGGAATGAGGACAGATCAGCACGTCAAGGGTGCAGCATCCGCTGCAGCTGCTCTGCACTGCTCTGCTCCTCCAAGGGGCTTCAGACGATGACGATGCGGATGAGTTCGAAACTTTTAATTTACCACCACAGCGATCTACACTGGGTTGCGTAACCACCGCGATTTAGTGGTGCTTCTTGCCTTGGATTAAATAGCAACCGCTTAATTAAAGGATTCTTGTATGTGGTACAGGATACAGGCGATATCTTTCATTCACTGCGGCCACACCACACTAAACTTTCGGCCCACTCACGTTTGTTTGATTTAATTTTGGAATATTCAGTTTATACAAATCATTTACGGCCAAAAAAATTGGCTGTGTTTTATAAATAGCATAGTTTCTATTTTCTTCGTTATAAATGGCAGCGAACTTTCGCAACTAGCTTCAAATGCAGGTATTATCCGTAATGTCGATAGATCAAGTGCTGGTCTAGTGCCGTTGCTAACAGATTACAAAATATTTGTTTACAAAATTTTGAATTGGATCGTGCATTGCAACGTTTCCAAATCGGATTTTTTCACTTAAATCACACAGCACGCACACAGGCTCGTATATATATTTATATATATCTTTAATATAACCGTCGATCGCCCGAGCACTCGAAATACTTATACAAATAGCTGCATCTCTTTCCCGCTGGCCATGCGAACCGGGCGCTTTTCCTAGGCACTGATTTTGGGTTGTGAACGCATTGGAAATCGACGAGAAACTAAATTTAAAATATTTCTGAAAGCTTAAACTACCCGCCGGAGGAGCCAAAATATTCGATTCTGGTTCTCTTTTTCTCAAGAGAACCTCTGCCATCAACTAAATCATTCATGAAAATTCGAAAACTTTTCTAAATGTAAGTACGAGTTTCGAAGTTTTCGAAAACGAGCTATGCGTTTCTTGAAAATGTAATTTCTTCCTCCGATACTTTATAACAATTTTCAATTTTAATAAATACATTTTTTATAGATACTTTATAATTATTTTATTTTATTTTGTTATGCCTGAAAGACAAATAAAAGCTAAGCATATTAATGAAATTCAAAAAGGACTAGGTTCCGGTGGCTTCCTTGAAGTTTTCATACTTATCAGTTAGTTTTCCTTGAGAGTTCCAATAAGAGAACTTATCTTTTTGGTCAATCCTCGATTTATTATGGAATTTATTCAGAAATCATAAAATCGACAGAGTACATTGTACATTATACATTGGTTTGTGTGAGTGTGTTTACCTTGTTTTAAATGATGAACTTCATTGTTCGCAATGTGTATAGACATGATGCTGCAATGCGTATATATAAATAACTTAGAGATTATTAATCGCTAAGAACTAATGCAGGCTAATCGCCCAATGAGTGCACCCTGCATATGTGAGCTCCTTTGTGAGTGGGTGAGTAGTAGATAAGATGGTACAACGCGGCGATTGAAATGAAAAGCAAGCCTATTAACAACGGTTAACGTCTCCACATATCATGTTTCGCTGGTGGCAGCCACCGGTTCTTCGCCAGATTCGTTTGACGTTGTCGCAGGAGGCGGTGCACTGATTTGACTGGCTTCAGGTCCGTTGTTGTTTTCATTGGGCAACGGCTGCTCCGCCGTTTCCAACGCCACTGCCGGTGAAGGTGGTGTCTGTGACTGTGGCTGTGTTTGGTTTTGACTCTGACTCTGATTTTGACTCTGAACTGGGGCAGTGTTTAATGAGCTGTTGGCAGTCTTCGAGACTTCCGGACTGCTAAACATCTGTATTACCGAGTTATTGTTCATGTTCTCCACAGAAGCACCCGAAAGCGACAGATCATCTGCCGAGTCGTCTGCCACGCTATCTGTCTGTACACCTTTCTCCTCCAGGAGATGATCGCTTTCACGAATGGGTCGTTGGGCGGAGCCGTACTGCTTAGAGATCTGTAAAAGCTCGCGCAGTGTTTCATTTTCCATGCGCAGTTGCGAAATGGTTTGTAGCTCCTTTTGCACAACGTCGTCATCCACACTAGCCGCCCGATGCATTACGGCCGCCATTTCGTTGATTTTTTCGCGTTGCTCGCGAATCACCTGCCACATTCGCTCGTTATAGAGTTCCGTAAAGCTGAACTTACTATCCAGAACCTTGGAGACTGTGTGTTCGCGGTACTTTTGCATCATCAGCTCCATAGCCCGCTCGTAGTCCTCAATGCAAATTTTTAGCTCACGGTTCTCCTTGAGTATTTCCGAGCTGTTTATGTTCTGCTGCTGAATACGGTTGACCATATCCGCGTTGCTTTTGTTATTGGAGATGCGGTTTAGGGATTCGATGTCGTCCTGGTATTGTCGTAGGCTCTCCACCAACCTATTGTTCGTTTCCGCCTCCTCCAGAAGCGCGCTCCCCAAGGCGTCCAGATCCTTCACTCGACTAGCCATTCGCTGTGCGTCCATTATCATCTGGCCAACTGAAAGGTGCGACATCCTGAGGCCTCCTTAACTCTAAGTCAAATTACAATTGCAATTTTGCGATTTCTTTTGTTTTGGGCTAGGCCCTGTGCTGCTGACTCGACTGCAAAAACAATTGGAAAAACAGTTTCAAACATTAATGTTTTTGTCTTTTAAAGCTCAGAAAATAGACACTTACGTTTTGTATGGCTCTGATGCAGCTTTCTTTCTAAGTTAGCAGCTTCAATAATTTTTCCAGCCAAAATTTTATACAAAAAACGCTACTAATAGAAATTTTGACGACGACCCAATTATTAGCTGACAGCTGACAGTGTGCCCACCCTGCGATGCCGCAATATACTGTTTGATAAACAAAATATACTAAATCTACTAAAAATACCGTAGATTCCCTATAAGAACAAGAGTTTGTAATTTATAAATTTTAAAATTTTGTTATTCAGAGAAGTTTTATCTTAGGTTTTTACATCACTAGGCTTAATGTTTTAATTAAATATCAATTTTAACAGGTCGGATATGATATCAATGATCAAAGAAATAAAATAAAGGCCTCGTCGATAGGTAATGGGCTTTCAATAACGGTTCATTGAACTAAAGATTTGTCATTAAATGTTAAAAATTTATTTTATATTTAAGAATTAAAAAATAAAAACTTTTTTCAAAATATTTTTTAAAGAATGGATTCATCTTTATTAATATTTAGAAAATTGAATTTAAACGGTGGGTGTCTTTTCGATGCCTAAATTTATAATTTTCGGTTGCAGAATTTCTGCGTATAATTATTTAAGATCATACAGGTAAAAGAAGCTAAAAGCTTTATTGTCATTTTTGTAAAATTATTAAGAAACTATCAGTACAAATTTTGATCTTATCGCGAAAAATGGAAGACTTAAACAAGAATGGTCGTAATGCTATGTTCTTAAATGATCATGCATGTGTATGTCTAGTAATCTCTATTTAAGTACCTTAAAACTAGGCGGTTTTCATATAAGTACAAATCAAGGTCTTTTCATTTAAAGTTGCAGATAAAACAGAGGTAGAGGAATAATAGAATAATACATCGGGCGTAGGGATGTACAGACTAAAGATCACGAAATTACGGAGATTACACACCAACACTGTTAAGACTGCCGGAAGAGAGGTTCTCGGAGCGGCTGGATAGCCGGGGTCGTTTCATGAGGACCCGATTTGGCTTCACCGGATTGTCTACCGGACCCAGGTCGGCGGATTGGTTGAGATTATTGTTGTTACCGTTGCTGGATCCAGCACGTTCCAGCGTGCGTTGGGAGCGCCGCAACGAGGAGGAGGACATCCGCCGCAGGCCGGGATCATAATCATAGGTGGGCTGGCGCTGGAAGTATGTCATGTCGTGTTCGGTGTCGTTCTTCTCATCTAGTGGCTGCTGCTGTTGCTGGGCCAAAGGGTTCAAAGTGATGTGAATGTGTCGAGATCTCTGCCGCTGTTTGGTTGGCGAGCAGCTATCCAAAGGGACAAAATCCTCTCTTAGCTCAGCCATTCGCGGCTTGTTTTGGCCGCCACCTCGATGAGCCCGTGAGTTCCGGCGTCGCCACATACACAGACATGTGGTGACTATGAAAAGGATTAGCACGGCTCCGCCCCCAATCGTTCCTGTGACTATGGGGCTCATGCTGAACGTTTCGTTGTGGCTTGGCGTAGTTGTGTCACGCACACCCGTCTGAAGGATTGGCTCCTCTGTGGTGCTCATCTTGGGACGTTGAGTACGGCCTTGCTTTAGAGCACTAAACTCGGAAGCCGACTCAGCGCTAAAGGACTGCAGCTTGAATTCATAGACTGTGCCCGCTTCAAGGTTTCCTATCTTAAAGCTGCGTGAGCCGGCACCTTCTATGGTAGCTTTAAAGTACTCTCCCGCCGAGGACGAGGGACGGTAATAGGCGTAGTATCCAATTATAAGCTGCTCGTCGGCGTCGCTGTCTAATCGCCAATGTAGAACCACTGCAGTCTCGGAGTACTCCTCGATTTCCAACATCTCCGGAACGGGCATTGGGTCAAGGGCTGCACCAGGTTGTAGGAAAAACTTAGCGGACATGTTGCTCTCCTTATTGTCGTTGTTGGTATACACCGCCATAATCCTAAATCGGTACGTGCGCTGGGGCTTTAAGTCCGTCACAGAGGCAGTAAAGCTCTTTCCCATTTCAGAGTTCCATTCTGGACGCCCATAAGGTATGTTCTCGTTGGTGGTCTGCCAATTCTTGCGCTTTCCTTCACCCACCGTACGGTACTGGACTTTAAAGAAGAGGATGGCAAGGCCATCGTTTCGCGGCACCATCCAGCGCAACATTACGGATTCATCGGAGAGCCGGGTCACATTCGGAGCTGACGGAGGGATCATCTGCGCCGGTCGTCGTCCTCGATTAGCCTTGGAATGGTTGTGATCCGTTTGTTGGGTAGACTCGCTATGAATCGGTTTGGGAGTCACTTGAAGGGACATACCGGCGCTATGTTCGCCCAAGCTGTTCCGAGCAAAGCACTGAACGTAGCCAGCATGGCGCTTCAGCACGCTGTGAAGCACCAAGTGGCCATTCGGCAATTGTTCAGCTTCGGTGTCGTAAATGCTACTTTTTCCATTAAGCATCCAGTAAATCTCCGGTGTTGGCACTCCTGTGGCCTCGCACGCCAGCTGGACGCGTTCGCCTTCATTGACCATGTCTACCCACGGTGGACGCACAATCTGTGGAGGTTGTTCCACTTTCACTTGAATGAAATGCTCCAGGGCAGGTCGCACTCCGTTGTCCAGGTAGCAGATGTAGGTCCCTGAGTCCCCTATTTGCACGTTGGATATCTCCAAAGCATGGGCCAATACTGTTGTACGCTTATTATTAACAGCTCCCGCGATGTCTGGACTGCTCCAAACAGCTTTCGGAGGGGGCGAGCCCACACCAGGACACAGCAACATGAGGGTGCCGCCCTCAACCGCTGTTACTGTTTGAGAGGTTGGCTGACCTGTTAACAGGAAGGGAGCTTTGCCCTGAGAGCCACGGGCAGGCACAACCTGAAGTTCCATGGAGCTAGTAGACTTGATTCTCTCCCCAGATGCTGGATTGGTGGCTTGGCATGAGTAGCTGCCGGATGAATCAACAGAAACATTGCGTAGGAATAAATTTCCTCCGGTTCCCGAGTACTCCGATCCTAGCTCGACTCCATTCCGGTAAAAGGTCCAACTAGCCGCTGGATTGGAACGCACCGGCTGACCACAAGGCCAGAGCAGCGAGTTTCCGTTGGTTACTTGCCATTGCAGCGACGCCACCGGCTCCTGACTTTTGACAGACGTAGTAGCCAACTCCAGTCGGGCTGTAGTGGAGGTAACCAACAGGGGTCCGAACCAGCCATTGCAGCGGTACTCGCCTAGCGTATCCTGCCGGACAAGAACCTTCAGTCTGGATATAGCCGCCTCCTGGGTAACGTTGGCCTTCATTGAGCTGGTTTTAAGATACTTGAAACCTGCTCCTGGAGATCCATTGGAAGCAGTGCCATTCGGCGTCCAGCGACGATAACTCCATTCGAAACGTTCTGGCGGCAAACTGGTCTCGCACTCCAGAACCACCTCGTCTCCCAGGGGCGCCACCAGGGATTCGGGGGGTCGGAGAATTCGCACTCCAGGCGATGGGTAAACAGGCAGGGGCGGAGAGGATGGGTACAAAACCGGAATTGCTCCCAGCGGCGACGTCAGCAGAACGACAAGCAGCAGCGAGGACACTATAGACGGCATTTGGTGCCTAAATATGAGATAAAAAAATTAGGATTCTAAACAAAGGACTCATTGCACACTCACTTTGATCTCGGAACTGGGGGAGATGCAGGTGGGAAACGCGTTTGCGTTTGCGCAGTTAAAAATTTTCAGTCTCGGCAATCGCGCATCACTTGTGACTTTTGTATATCTGTGTCTGTGTATGTATGTGTGTGTGTGTGAGATAGAGGGCTTGAATTAAAATCGAATTTTCTCATTAAGCGTTAACAACCGCCAACGTCCCATAAAATAGTTGTCTTTTTCAATTCGGGCTTCGATCGATTTCGGATCGGGGACCCCGACGCCACCGAACAAGCACATGCACTCAACAAGTCAAATAAACAATGGTACTTAATATGCCGTGGGGATGCTGCAACCGAAATATCGAAATGCGATATATTTTTTATGTATTTTTGATTACTATAGTATAGTTTATTTATTATTTAGGTTCATATTATATATTTATATTTTATATTTTATTTATGATTTATGAATACCAAGCCTTGGCCCGGGCCCCTGACGGTGTTTTAGTTTTTATTTGAGAGTAAAATTTACTCACTCGTGAATCTGAGCCAGATCGTGCGTCTGAACCAGATCACCAGTTCCAAGATCACTGGTTCATGGCGCCTACAGGCGGCACTCAAAGCGATCAAACGCTCAGAATCTAAGAATATATTATTAAATATAAGAATTATATACTAAGAATTACATTATGTGTATGCTTGTGTGTCCAATTATGTGTAATGCTTGTCTTCCAGGACTTGAGAATTAGACAGTTTTCGTTAAGATCCATATTGCTTGAGGTAAAAAATTTAAAATAAATAATGTCACTTAGAAGTTTCAGTATAAAATGTATACTAAAAATACATAAAATGAGACATTATGTAAATTAAAGGTTCAATTATTTTCCCATTTATAATGAATAACATTTAACGGTCGAAATTAAACACGCTCATTATTAAAACCATTTATTAGTGGCACGGGGACAATTAAAAGAGTATTAGTAAAATATTTGTATAAATCTAAGCTTACCAAAAGTTACTGAGAGAACTTTGTTTAATATTTTGTAAACGAAGCTATGGCTAAGTCTTTAGTCTTTATTATTTTGCTGATGAATGCATTGCCATGGAAGACGGTAAATCGTTAAATTATTTTTTAAAATATCTTTTAAACAATCCATTTTAAGCTTTGTGAACCCTCCATTATATACAAGCTGATAAACATTGAATGCAAATCAAGCTTAGGATTTTCAGCAAATCCTAATTGCTATTTAAAGGCAATAAATTGGAATAAAGCCGTAGCCCAAATGGATGTAGATGTAACAAGGTTGTTAAATAATATTTCGGTATGTTTTAAAAACAGTTGATTTAATCATTAAAAATTGACTTTGTTTAACTTTTTTCAGCTTCGGATCCATGTCTCAAAAAAGGACTACAGTAATAAATATCAGCCCTTCCTTATAAATGTTCTCGTAAACATCTGCGATGTACTATCGAAGCGAAATTTTTTACCATACGGTATTATGTTCAAAAAAGTGGCCACGGAGTTCTCAAACTTTAACCACAGCTGCCCCTATAAAGGTCACTTATTTGCGCGAGGGTTTTATTTGGATGGTAAGGTACTTCCTAACCAATTTCCATTGGGAATTTACAAAGTTAATGTTACAATACTGGAGGGTTACACGAACAAGCCATCTGACTACGTTGGGGCAGTTATTGCGTACTTTCAGGTAATGCAACCTTTCAAGAAGAATAAAAATAACAAATCATAGGTCCCCAACGGAGTCAGACCTTAAATATGGAAGACTAGCATATATTCAATAAAAAACATTTTATTGAATAAAAAAAACTAAAAAAAACATTTTTTTAATCAGGGTTTTAATGGTTTAAGCTCTAATTAACATTTTCCAAAAATAACTAGGTTATAGGCATCCTTAGACTTAAAAAAACTTGTACTTTTGGATGGTTAAACTGCTGAATTATCAAAATAATAAAAGTAAATAACACAACTAATTATTTTTTATTTTTAAGTCAATATTTTGATTTCCATTTTTCGTGATGTGATTTTTCGTGATCCCTTAAAAATGGGGTTTTCACCTATATGGCCCACGGTGATGGCTACATCTTTCCCAATTCTTATATGATTCATAAGCGGAGTATCTTAAACGGTTTCTGGATCGATTCGCCACCATTCTGCATCAAAATCCCGAGACAAAATATTTTTCCGATTTTTTGTCCATTTTTTGTGATGGGATCTCTTGAAAATGGGGTTTTCCCCTATAGGGTCCACAGTGATGGCTATATCTCTGTCCGTATGTACGTCTGTTTGTCTGGGTCAGTGGCGGATTTAAGGAAAAAGGCCCAGTGGGCAAAATTTTATCAGGGTACATTGAAGGGTATTTTGAAAGGGAACGCCCAGAAAATTTGACAAAAAATCTTAAAAATATTTTGTTCCCAGATTTTGATGCAGATTTATGAAGAATCGATCCACAAATCGTTTAAGGTATTCCGTTCAAGAATCGGATGAATATTTCCTAAGATATGGCCTTCGCAGTGGGTCATACAGGGCTCCCCATGCATTTTGCACATTTTGAAGGGGACAGCCCAGAAAATTTAACAAAAAATCTTAAAAATATTTTGTTCCCAGATTTTGGTGCAGATTTATGGAGAATCGATCCACAAATCGTTTAAGGTATTCCGTTCAAGAATCGGATGAATATTTTCTTAAGATATGGCCTTCGCAGTGGGTCATACAGGGCTCCCCATGCATTTTGCACATTTTGAAGGGGACAGCCCAGAAAATTTGACAAAAAATCTTAAAAATATTTTGTTCTCAGATTTTGATGCAGATTTGTGGAAAAGAAATCGAAGGTGTAACTTTCAGCACGAGGGGCCCTGAAAGCCTTTCGTCGGGGGGGGCCAGTGGGCAAGCGCGCCTTTGCCCACCTGTTAAATCCGCCACTGGTCTAGGTCTACGCGAACTATCAATGGTTCATATATCAAGGGTATATGAACTTCGACTCCGCCCAAAGTAAGCTTTCCTTACTCGTTTTTTGTAATTTAGTATTTTCTTAAACATATGTACATATGGCCTTTAAATTAGAAGCGGAGAGAGTTTCAAAATTCGCTTCGGGCTGCTTAACTTCTCATCCGATTCTCAAGCGGAGTACCTTATACGATTTCTAAGTTGATTCGCCACCATTCTGCATCAAAATCCTGAGACGAAATAATTTTGAGATTTTTTGTCCATTTTTTTTATGGGATCCCTTGAAAATGGGGTTTTTACCTATATGGCCCACAGGGATGGCTATATCTTCCCCAATTCTCATCCGATTCTTAAGCGGAGTACTTTAAACGATTTCTGGATCGATTCGCCACCATTCTGCATCAAAATCCCGAGACAAAATATTTTTCAGATTTTTAGTGATGGGATCTGAATGCAACTGAGAAGTATTAGTTTAAATATGTAAAAGCAGATCAAACAACTGTATCGAATTTATCGAAAAAAAATAATGCAGCATTTAATAGTTATATGTATACAACGTTTTTATATTTGAATATTGTAACTTACAAGCTAGCTTATCAGAAAATATTACAAATGTAAGCAAAAATAGATGCTTAAATTAATCGGTTGAGAGTTGTGAAAGTTAGCGAATATTATGCCGGTGGCTTCTGCACTTTGGCCAACTCCGCTTTGAATTTTGAAATAGTTTCCCGGGCCAGCTTTAGTTTGTCTTTAAGAGTAACAATCTCTCCTTTGACCTTTTGTTTTACATTGACAATATTGTCAAGGGTCTTGATCTTTTTTTCCTCAACTGCAAAATAAATTAGAAATATAGGTTTAGAGTGGCTACGTAGTTAGGGTAATTGCATACACTTACAATCAGTGTCGTGCGTTAACATTCCATTGGCGCTCTGATCCGAGAGAAGCAGATAATGCTGCATAATCTGGGTTGGCTCCTGAAAGACAATTTCTTCGTAGGACTCTGAAACCAGGCCTTTCTTTGTGTCCATCGTGGTACTAGACGTGAGTTCGCCATCAACAACCGGCGACTGGAATAGCTTCAAAATGTGGTAGCAAGTCACTGGGCGCTCCGACTGGTCGTTAAAGTAGATTTTGATAACCACTTCAAACTCGCCCCAGCCGGTCTCTGTGATCTCATATGGGGGTTTTACGACAATTCGGTTTGGATTGGCATAGCTCTCGTGTAGCTTAAAGTGCACCTTTTTAACATAAGAGGACATGTCTTCATTGTAATAGGGCTTCAAATAGACCTTCCACTGATGTGTGTGTCCGTCCTCCTCGCGCTTTTTACCGAAGGAGCGTGCTATGTTTCCATATACAATTGGTTTAACAATAGTCACGCCCTTCAGCCTGCCACCAGAATCTCCCCCGAATTCAGTCATGATTTACTTAGTTATTATTTGTTTATTCTTCCTGAATTTCGGATTGTTTTGATTCTTCTTCTTCTTTTGGAGAGCGGCGTTTTTGTTATCGAAAATCGACAGTGATGCGTACATTTAGTATAAGATAAGTAATGTAATTTAAATATGTTTTTTTTACGAAAAGATGCACTTTAAAGGTTCAGATACGTTTTTACCTACTTGTATCTACAGACATGGGATGCTTGTCAAATTAGCGTAGCTCAGTTAGCATTGTTGAGCTAGAATACCTATATAGATTAGTATGAAAAATTTGATATTTTATGATAACATACATTCCAATGCAACGAATGTATTAATGTTAGGAATACATTTATTCAAATAAAAGTGTAAAAAATAGAATAAAAAAAAATATAGAGCAAAAGAACACAACATAAATTAATAATATTCATAATAAATAATTTTAATTATTAAAAAAATAAAATATATTTTAGAACAATTGAATTGAATACGATAGTTTTATTTTTTTTGTTTCTTTCCTTTGTTCCAAATATCGCAATATAATGTATGGTTGTGTGCAGCTTGATGTGCGTGTGTGTTTTGGTTTGTTTATCATCTACAAAGGACGCAAACTATTTAGAACCCGATTTTATAAATATTTCAACTAATAATGGCAGAAATGGAGTGTCAAAGCAGCAAAATGTCGGTCACAGAGGAAACATCCGCGGTAATGCACTATTTGATGTTGAATAAGTATCCATTTAACTATGGATTAGTTCATATGCATGTGTTTATTTACCTTGATTTAATGCGCAGTTAGTTTCCTTTGTGTGTTACTTGAAGAAAAAACGAAACTTTGAATTTAAAATATAAACATGCAAACAGCCTTGTTTTAGTAAACAATAAACTTAATATTAAAATATAAGAGAATTACTATATATTTTAAATAAATAAATTCTTATTTTATTAGACCCGCAAAGAATGTGGAAAACGAGGTCGAAAGCCTGGGAGAAAGACATCTGCAGAAAAATTGGATATAAAGGCAAAGCTTGGTAAGAATTTATCATTTAAACAAATTCTTTTTGTCTCTTCAGCTGGTGGATAAAAAATAACTCGAGTTATACTTGTAGCGAGATTGGAATTCAACGTTTTCTTACATTCTTATTAAAACACCAATTAAAATCCTACTTTTCTTTCGCTATTTTAGAACGAAGCAGGCAGAGTGCTAGAGAATGCCGAGCCAGAAAGAAGCTACGCTATCAGTACCTTGAGGAGTTAGTTGCGGATCGTGAGAAAGCAGTTGTGGCTTTGCGGGCAGAACTGGAGCGCGTCGGTATAGAAATTGTAATGTCTAGTTCAACATATTTATTTATTCTTCTCAATGTTGCAGTTAATTCAATGGAATAGACAAATGAATGAAAATGTCACACCAAACAACAATGACCAGTTGCTAAAAGAAATCGGAATTCTTAAACAAGAATAACATTTCAAATACATTTACCTGATTTATTACGTTGAAGTTACTTTATATTATTTGTATAATAAATATAGATTTAAGACAACCCACAGTGTTTTACCGTTAGTTAAACAACATTTTGAAAGAAATGAAAATGGGATTTATTTTTCCAGTAAGGAAATATTTAATTTTTAAAATATCTTACAATTTCGCATTTGTGGGATAGCCCACCTCAACCCTTAAAGTTTTGGTATATTTTTCTACTTGGCCTACGGCCACATTTAACCCAAGCTAAAAAGGAAAAGAAATGTAAACATACATATTTGTGTTATCAAAGTTAAAAATCCATCGAATCTCGCAAATTAAACCATTTCAAGCTAGCTTATGTATACATTTATTATCTGTAACTCCAACTCTAGCTTTATAAAAAGATAATATGGCGTTAAATGGGTTTTTAGAGTTTTTTCAAAAGGGCAAGGTAAGTACGCTAGATATAGATACAGATATTCCGGCGGCATAAAATGAAAACCTATCGGGGAAATAAAAACAATAATTTTCCATAGACCTTTAGGCCAAAGAAGCCGTTTGCCTCGGGAACAATTCGTTACTCTCTTCACAAACAGGCCCAGGTAATTTAAAACTATATATAATTTAATTCAATTAACAAGACGTATTACTAAAATCAAAATAAACCTAAAATTGATTCCTAAATTTAAGGCTAGTTTGCAATCAGGGATTAATTTGCGTCAAGTGGTTCGACTTCCGCAAGGGGAGAATCTAAACGACTGGTTGGCTGTGCATGGTGAGAATTATTAATATTATTATGTGCATACATATGCAGACGTGCATGTGTCCTCCTTTCCTTATATTTATATCTATTTATAAAAAAAATGTTCATTATAGTTGTGGACTTTTTTAATCGAATCAATCTCATATATGGCACTGTTGCGGAGTATTGTAATGAAACGACTTGTCCCACAATGTCTGGTGGCTCACGATATGAGTATCTTTGGGCCGATGGAGATCTGTAAGTGCAAAAGTTTACAGCAGATATTTAAAAGATCTAACAAATTAAATTTTTAGATACAAAAAACCAACAGCTCTTTCAGCTCAGAAATATATAGAGCATTTAATGGACTGGATTGAATCTCAAATTAATAACGAAGCAGTGTTTCCTTTATCGACCGGTAATACACTTTTTGTATATTAAATTTTACAAAGTTAACTATCAATTATTAATTATTCATATATTTCAGATGTTCCTTTTCCTAAAAACTTTTCTGCAATAAGTCGTAAGATTTTAACCCGGCTTTTCCGTGTTTTTGTTCATGTTTACATACATCACTTTGACAGGATTGTCAGCATCGGGGCTGTGAGTAATATATAAATTATTATGATGATTAAACCACTAATAACATTTTTAAATTTTAGGAAGCCCATGTTAATGCTTGTTACAAACATTTTTACTACTTCGTGCAAGAGTTTGAGATGATATCGGCCAAGGAACTGGAGCCCCTGCAAGAAATGACATCTAGAATATGCAAAGACAAAGATTAAATATAGTTCTGCGCTTAAATGTGCTGTAAATATGTATTAAACAATAAAAAATAAAACTGCTTAGTGTAGTTCTATGTCTACGATGTCCAAAACCTACGCGTTTATGAATTTTCTAATAAAATAGTAAAAGTTGGTGTGAATAGACGTTCTGGTATATTTTTAGTATTTTATTGCGACTGCTGTGGTATATTTTGGGAGGGTTCGGCAACAAAAGATTTGGTCGCTCTGATGTAAACACAACAATTACTCGCATAAATAGATTTTATGCTGATTTGTTTTTCTTTTTCAAGCGTGACTTAAAGCTTTGTGCGATATGGAAATGGTAGACCCAGATGCACATTTGGTGGCCTTAAAAGGTATAAAAAAATTAAATGAAATCGGAAGACTTACGGACCTTTTCTGCCCACTTTTTAGTTATGCGCCTTATGCGGCCCACTTTAGTGGGTCTTGGGCCGATGGTTACCTGTGAGCCCACGGATCTGGTCCAACGATTTAACTACACCCAAGAGAGCGACGGCATTACAGGGGCTGGTGCGGAAACCTTGGCAGCAGGTCAAGTTCTGCTTTTGCCTCAATCCTTTGGGAGCATATACTTGGGGGAAACATTCTCGAGCTACATTTGTGTCCACAACACCACAACGCATCCGGTGGAATGTGTCACCGTTAAGGCCGATCTACAATCTAACACTTCACGCATCAACTTATCGCTCCACGAGCATGTGAAGTCGCCGGTGGTACTGGCTCCTGGAGGCACAATTGATGACGTTATTCGTTACGAAGTCAAGGAAATCGGAACACACATGTACGTAAAGGATTTCCGTTAAAACTCAATTGTTAATAATAATCTCATTGCCGAAATTAAATACTACTAGACTTGTATGTGAAGTGAATTACACAACTCCGGCTGGCTTTGCCCAATCATTGAGAAAGTTCTTCAAGTTCCAAGTCCTTAAACCATTGGATGTAAAAACAAAGTTCTACAATGCTGAAATCGACGAAATATATTTAGAAGCCCAAATTCAGAACGTTACCACCAGTCCTTTCTGTCTTGAAAAGGTAGAGTTGGACAGTTCCGAGGACTATTCTGTGACTCCGCTGAACACACTGCCTAATGGGGAGTCTGTTTTTACAGTGAAACACATGTTACAGCCCAACAATAGCTGTCAATTCCTTTACTGCATCAAGGTAAGTTAATTTAAAGTTCGGAAAAGATGAAAATAAATATCATTCTTCTTTTTGATCAGCCCAAAGCAGATATTGCGAAGGATATAGACACCCTGCGCCAATTCAATAACGTTGGCAAACTGGACATCGTGTGGCGGTCGAATCTTGGTGAAAAAGGCAGACTCCAGACAAGTCAGCTGCAACGATTGGTAAGAGCTTACAGAACTATAATATTTATATAGTTAATTCCTTGCTTTTATAGCCTTTTGAATGCAAAACTCTACGATTGGAAGTTATCGATGCAAAGAATACCATTAAAATCGGCACAGTGTTTACCTTTAAGTGTAGGGTAACGAACACATCCGAACAAGCAATGAAACTAAATGTTCGGATGGTCTCCAAATATTCCCCTGATAGTCAATACTCAGGGTGTGCCGATTTTATGCTGAATTTGCTAAAAAGTGGCGAAAGTGCAGAGTTTCCACTGTCTATATCTCCATCAAAGTTGGGTCTTATTAAGGTTTCTCCGTTGATATTGACGAATACCCTACAAAATGAACAGTATACCATTGAGAATGTGGTCGATGTGTTTGTAGTAACATCGGATTATAACAACGACCCTACAACTCTTCAAAATAAGTTAATTCGTTATGAAAGTGCTGCAAACTGTTTGACGCAAAAACAAGTGCAATTGCAAGTTGTGTAAAATTTTGTGTAAATAAATGTATATGTTATATAAAAACGTTATTTTATTTGTAAATGCTGCATATCTTTTTATTTTTAAATATTTAAATTATTTAGTTCATTTTTAAATTACTCAACGTTCAAAATAATACCTACAAAAGTAATATGGTATTTTTCAAGAACCTTCATATCGGTCACATCAGTTTAATGTTTTGATCACAACACATTATACCGGAGATGTTACGAAATGCTTGCTTATTTTCCACGCAATTGGCAAAATGCGGTTTTCAAACAAACTTCTCCATTCGAGGCATGGCGGGCCATTCAAAATGGGCCAACATTAAACATACAAAAGCCCTGAAGGATGGAGCAAGGGCCACTCTTTTCGCAAGACTTTCGAGGGCTATCCGCATGGCCATTCAGGAAGGAAACTCCGCAGATCCTGCGATAAACTCCCTACTGAGGACCGAAATTGATCGGGCTTTGAAACAGAACATGCCTAGCGGTACAATACAAAACACGTTAGCCAAATTCAAAACTAGTAAGGTTCAACTAAAGAAGTGCCGGTTTGACATTCGTTACAAAAGAAACGTATACTTGATATGTGTTCTTTATACGGATAATTTTTCTGGAGTTAAGATGGATGCGACGGCGATGATAAAGAAATCTGGGTAATTTGACATTCATAAAATGATTGTTATCAAGTTATAAAGCAGATTAATTCATCAGAGGTGAATTCATGGATGTTGGCCACCTGTTCGAGGATTTTGGTTTAATACAGGCCAAGTTTGATACCTCGAAGCTCGTTGACGGATCCAGTCTGGAAGATAAAGCCACTAATGATGCAATTGAGTTGGGTGCGGAAGAGATTGAAGTTGTTGACAACCAACAAGGAGTAGTAAATGTAAATAATAATTGCATTTTTTTATTCTATATTAACCTGGCTTTGTTTCTTAGTTTTTATGTAGTCCCATTGTGTTAAATAGTTTAGCAAATAGCTTATCTAAAGTTGGATATAACATCGACAGTAGTGAACACATCTACTCTCCATTGGTAAGAACTAATAGTGTGTTGTGTATTAATTTATTAATATTTTGTGATTTCACAGAATCCAGTGCAATTGTCAGCAGAAGAACAAAAAGCCTACGATGTCTTCATAGAGAAACTAAGAAATATTCCAGGTTTAGAAGATATTTATGACAATGTTGAATAATTTTTTACTCTAAAAAAATATACTGCTGTTATAAAAAAATTTATTTAAAAAAAATGTTTCATTTTACTATAAAATGGGTTAAAAATAATAAATATATATCATTTTAAAAACAAAAACAAATTTTAATTAGAAGTTTAAAAAATTTTAATATTTTAAAATCTTAATAGAATACCGCACTTAAGTTTTTGTTCCATTCCGAATGTTCCACACTCGACCTAATCTCCACCGTATGCTTAAAGCTTACATAAAACTCTCGGGTACCCCTAACCAAATGAGCTCTCAAAATCACTGGTCGAAATCAACACATTAAAATTATGAATTATTTGAAAGTAATTAGAAATAATTGGAAAAAATGTACATTCGGAGCAGTTGCCTCGGCGTATGGCTTTCATTCGCTGAAAACGCACATTGAGTATGCATTCAGATATCAATGGAAAAGTATGAAATATAAACAACTAACCTCTTTCCCTTCAGAATTGAGAATCATATGAGAGCGTTCGCCACAGATGTTCAGGTAAATTGTCAATCCGACCGGCTGAAGAAGGTGCTTGTGGTCATGAATCCCGTGGCGAACAAAAAGAAGTCGGAGAAGTTCGTAAGTAGCTGACATTCAGTTGACCAAGATCCTATTGTCCTATGTGTAGCTTTTCAGTTTAAAAACTACTGTGAGCCGATTCTGCACTTAGCCGGGTATTCAGTGGAGGTGCTCCGGACCAACCAAATCGGACATGCCAAGTCCTATATCGAGGAGATGGCGACACTGCCAGATGCCATTGTCGTGGCTGGAGGAGATGGAACGTCGTCGGAGGTTGTGACTGGCCTGATGCGTCGCCGCGGTAATTTGTGTCCAATCACCATTCTGCCATTGGGACGCACGGTTCAGTCAGCATCCAAGCACTTTAATATCCTCGGGGTGAAGGACTTCGAATACGTCAAATCCCTTTGCCAAGCGCTGGAACCCATGCTCAAGGACAAGTGCAAATACCAAAGTGTGATCCGATTCGATGTTATTAACGAGGAGGAGGGTGCCGACAACCATTTAAAGCCCATCTTTGGCCTCAATGGCTTCTCGTGGGGCTTGCTGGAGAATATCGAGTCTACGAAGGATAAGTATTGGTACTTTGGACCACTTCGTCATTATGCTTCCGCCGTCTCGAGATCGTTTGCGGATAACTTGAGTCTGAAGACTGAATATGTCTACACCCCTCCCTGTCCAGGCTGTGTTGATTGCATTTCCGAGCAGCGTGAGGAAACCGTAGCTCCGTCGGGCTTGTTCACCAGAAACATTTTCAAGTACAAAAAGAACTCGACGGGACCGGCGAAGGTCCTAGTCAAGAATGAGAACTGCAGCAACCGAATTCAAGGTAGCATTGAGGCTAATCAGATTAACATCAACTGCACGCAGAACGAAGACAACTTTTCGGAGCTGGAGAGCCAGTTTATAAGTTCCCTGAAGCCGGGCTGGGAGTTCATTAAGAAAATACCGGAAATCACAGATAGTAACGTTTTGCCGAACTTTGTTTTAAAGAGCCGAACAATCCAACTCTATCCGACCGGCGAACTGGCGGCAGATACGTTTTATTCCATTGATGGGGAGGAGTATGATGCTAGACCCATTAAGGTATCTGTTATTCCCAATGCTATTAAAGTTTTTTGTTGAAATTTTAAATGTGTATATTAATTGATTTTGATTAAATGGCGCTATCAATATAGCATGACACATTCACAGCAAAAGTTAACTGCTATTTCCTCCCAAATCCATAGCTGCGTATAATCATTCTTAAATTTCTCAGCGGTGATCAAAATCAATTTATCGTTTATTCGAATGCATGAGCCAGTTTTACGGCGCAGAACTTTTATTGTAAATGATTTTGGCTTGCAATTAAAGTGATCGTACCAACATTTTTTGGCAATACACTCGATGGAACGGATATAGCGTGGAAAGTAATTTAAGCCTAAGTCAATCCAGTTGATCTTCGATGAGCACTCCCAGGGACGTTGCTTGAATCCATCGATTCGCGAATGGCTCATCCGATCCATGAAGACGCTTCTAGTGCGTACACTCTTGCTCTTCGGAGATTCCTTTTTACCCACCAGCGCAAAGTGATTCGTTTCCCAGGCGGCGAAATCGCTGATGGAAATAACATCGCTGTCAGCGTAGAACGGCAACTCGTACGATGATCGCTTGTAGCCCAGCTGGTAGCTTTTCTCCTCGGGCTCACCTGGCGGATCGATGCTCATGTAACGGGGATTGAAGGCCTGACCCAGAATTTTACTCAAAGATTGGGTGGAGAGCTCCGCGCAGTAGTCGGTCTCCTCTTGTGCCGATCCAGCGGCTGCGTATAATGTTATGCAAACAGCCAGCCATTTGAGTTCTTTCATATTTGGAGTTGTTTTTGCAAACACATTTCCGATTAAAACTATGGTTGCCCTGGCCGTGTAATTGTTTCTATCGTTTATCCTCAAAATAATCGCTTTGTATTATGTGGGTAGAGTTAAACCTCTTTAAATATTTTAAAGAAATTTTAATATGAGAAAAAAAGGACCTCTAAAAATTAAACAGCAAATAAACTTAGGTTTGGGTACTCGAGATATGTGTGATCTTAATTAGTATTATTATTTTATCGTCAGCTCTAAAAGCTTTATGAGAACAACACCCACCAAGTTTTCAATTGTCAGCTGTTTGTGTAATCCGTTAGTTTTTCTTCATAACACGTACATATAAGATAATATGTCGTAAAATATACATTTATTAAATCTGAGTTATTAAAAATGATTCATTGTATTACAACTATTGAGTGTATGCTAGTCCTTGGGTTCTGTGCAAAGTAAATGAATCGTACACGCGCTGCAGCTCCGACAGCCGGTACTCCTCTAGGCAAACAATGCCCTGGAGAGATGGCGACAATTTCAGTGCGCATGATAGACAATGAACCACGTGCCGCTTCTCTTGCTCTTTAATAAACAGCACATTAAAGACTTCAACCTGCAAGTACCAAAGGACGATGGTTTCAAATATATTGGTTTAACAAAGATTATGAATAAACTCACCTCACATTGACCGCAATAATGCGATGCCTCGTTCTTCCCACGACCATTAAAGCGTATTTCCACCCCCTTTGATTTCACATACTCTTGTATATGCAAGACATTTTTTAAAGTTTGCAACAAGCACATTCTAAAAAAGATAATACAAATAAAATATTATATTTGTTTTAAAGTTAAAAAAAAACAAGAAAGGAAAGCTAACTTCGGGCGGATCCGAAGTTGATACACCCTTGCGGTTAAGATTGGATATTGTACGCTGACTATATCATCCCGAATCCTGATCCTATTCTCAAGTGGAGTACCTTAATAGATTTCTGGATCGATTCTTTACCAGAAGAAAATTACTTACTTGATTAGTTCAAAAAGTTTTGTGTCAGAAACTTTGATATTTCTAGCCAGGTTCCAACTTAAATGAACCATGGGCACAATACTTTTGAAGGCTTGCAATTTATTCCATTCATATCGTTCAATAGCAAGTGAATATTGACGAGCTGTTAATGGTCCGACATTCCAGGCAATATTATTACACCATCCAACTGATTGTACCCAATGGACACACCTAGAGTACGTAAAATCGTTAAGAGAATGAGATCAAACTGACTTGATTTCCACTTACCCTGCATTGACCCAGACTAAGTCTCCTGGTTTTTGTATAAATCTATAAACTGGAATATTCTCCTTGTATAAATCTTCCAAAACAGGCCACCACGAGCCGTGCAAATAGCTAATGTTGTTTTTCTCACAAAGATTGTGAACACCGCCCCAGTAGGCATCGGGCACGGCAAACCACTCGCAATCTCCTGGTCCGATATTAATATTAATTGAGCAAAAATTATTGTTTTCTTGGTGACCAGGTGTTCTGCTTCCGGGCACTTTCATATATAATTGAACGGTGTTCATGCCCAAAATGACATGCCCCACATGGGAAAGCATATTGGCAGCTGAAATAACTCGAGCAAAAGCTGGCAGTTTTTGTAGCTCTGTTAATTGTGGCTTCCATTTCCGCTCATCTGAGAGATCAACATTTGTCCCGAATCTATAAAGGAAAAGCCGATTAGTTTCTGGGAGTAGGTTGCCTCTTTTACATATTTTTACGAACCTTAACATTTTACTATTAATTTTATGTTTCTTACGCTTAAGAACAATGTTCGAATTAGATACAGAGTCCTTTGAATCGGAGTCTGACATCGCTTGAGAGCCCGGAAACCCTTTATCACTTTCATCCTGTGGTAAAATAGGCTATACAATAAAGTAAATTGTACAAAAGTTTCTAGTCACTATAATGTGAACATTACCTTAAGGCTGTCCTGAAAACTGGACGCTTGATATTGGGCATATTTGGCAATCGTTGTGTGAGACCTATGGGATATGCAGGCCCATACTCGCTTCCCTTGCGATGTATCCCAGTTTTCATCGGGCGATTGATGAACTTGAGTGCGAACCTCAACACTGTGGTCCGGATTGGCTTCTACCAGCGTTTTGGTGGAGAAGAGGCCGAGATCTAACTTCAGAGCGCCTGCCAATCCGCGCACAACCGCTATCGGATGTTTCAGACAGAACTCTTGTAACTGCGGGCTGAATGCGTTTTTCTTATTTTCTAAATGAACAGAGGGCGTGGGCGGCAGGAGCTGATCCCTCGTGAGTTTCTGCGGTGGGCAGTCGGGCGGAGATGGTGGGGGTGCATTTACTTGTAAAACCGTACAGTGTACTGGCGGTTCGTCGACAGGCAACAGTTTCACAGCAGCCATCAGCTGCTTTGAATCCATTTGTATTTTAAAAGTGGTCGAAAATTCGGAGTCGGGGCTACCATTATATTCATTGTGTTTTGAGTCTTCACTTAAATTACTACCGATTGCGTCTTGGCTTAACCGCTCTAGCTTAATATTCTCGTTTTGTTTGTAAATATCATTCGAGATGTCATCGAATGTGTCCACAACACTTTGTTCTGAAACCTTGTTACCTTCGGGCATTGCATTTAAATTACGCTGACCTAATGTCTCTGAAATATCTATATTTAATATTGTAAAAAGATGATTAGTTTACTATTTTCGTTAATTATGGTTAGAACATACTCAGTAAATTTTGATTCAGCTGTGACGTCTGAATGTTTTGTTGAATTAGTTCTTGTTGAATTGGGCTATCTTCCTTAATACGTTTTGCAGGTATAGGGCTTTGGCTGAGTTGGCTGTGCGGGTAAGGAGGTGGTGGTCCCTTTAAATAGTAAAAAATGTAAAGTATTTGAAACAATTAAGTTATAAAGAGCAACTACCTGTATTGGACTTTGTTTAATTTGTCTTGGCAGCATCTGTGCTGTTTGCTGTTGGCGTGAGTTCATTTCTAATGATATAGGCAGATTCCAAGCTTCTTCGATGGAACACAGTTGGCGTCGTTTGGAAGTAATACTTGGCAGTGGTGCTTGGCTGAGCTGAACCTCCAGAAATTTAATTCGCTGCGATAGACCTTTGGATAGCCCAATTGGGTCTTTTTTCATGCGAATAACTTGTTTCTTCCGAAATAATGAAGTCTTCTATAGGGAGAGCATAGAGTTACATTTTCAAATAGGCAAATTCAGGTGTTAGGAATCGTTTTACCTGGAATGATATTTGTTTAGTTGCATTCAAATAGCAAGCATAGGCATCTCGTAATTGACCACAGCTCTCATAAAGGATTCCCAAGTTCGTCCACGCAGCTTTATGGTCCTTATCTAATTGAACAGCACATATGTAGGCTTGGAGCGCATCCGTTGGTTGATTTTGTTGCTGATATAAAACGCTTAAAGATCAAATTGTATTATTATAAGAATAGTTATTACATAAAAGTGTATTAAGCTTACCCGATCGAACACCACGTATCGGCGTTCCCTTCGCTCTTTTCAACAGAATTGCGGTATGCTAAGAACGCATCATGAACCTTATTTATGCCAGCAAAACACCTTCCAAGTAAATATAATGATTGTCCACTCTTTGGATCGGCTTCGATTGATTTTTGGAGAAAGCTCAGTGCACTTGCCTCACGTTCTTTTTTTTCGCCTAGGCATTCTACGCAATGGTACATCCATCCTGAAACAAAAATATCATTATATTAAAAGGGGTTTCAGTTTCCTTGCAGTTGTTGGCTTGCCCTTTTGCCAACAGCATCATTGCAAACAAGGGATGAAATTACATTTTTTTTTTTATCCCGGCTGCAACAAAAGCATTGAATGCAATACAAACTTGCGAATGGGGATTTTAATTCCAACTGAAAGCTTATACAGGGCTTATGTATAGCTTACCTAATTGTCTGTAAACATCTGCTTTGAGTTCGAGCGAGATATTTTTTTCGGTTAATAGAAATTCATAGCCATCCTTGGCGGCCTTGTGTTTGTTTTGAACTTCGTACAGATGTGCGATTTGAAATTTGACTAAAATATAAAAAGTTTTTTAATAAAATATAATTATTTTTGCTTTTATAACACTTACCCTGAAGCTCTGAATATGTCGATGGGTTTGTATAAAGCAGGGCCAGTTGTAAATGTTTAAGGGCGATATGAAATTCCCCGCAATGTTTTAGCATAAGACCTAATCGTAAGTGAACTTCATTCGCACAGGTAAAGTTGGGACTCAAGTACAAAAGCTCCTGAAATGATTTGATGGCCCTGTAAAGAATTCACAATATTATTTAGTTTTAAAATTATTTTTTGTATAGATATCAATTGTGTGTCTATATCCTATACGGTATTTTATATATGGTTAATAAAAACATACATAGTAAAAGAATATGTTTTTTTTTTATTTAGCGCTCAATTATCTTAAAAATATATATATTTTTTTAATTTTTAAATTTAAATTTTTATAAAATATGGACACACTTTTGAATTTGTAATTTGAAAAATTATATGGACACATTCTGCAATCCATGTCAACGGTATTTACATATGTAAGTAGACACATACACACACACATACGTAAAAGTGCTTGCAGTCACGTACACACGTTCTTAAAATTATACATAAGCCGCATACACATTACATGCCGTCGATTGAAGCATATATATTGCTAAGAACTTTCATATTTTAAACTATTATTTGTTGCTTTCTCTCAAAAGAATTAATCGAGTTTAAAAATAGGAGTTTAGAAAGAGACAGACATGTCTGCATGCACTTCAGACGGTTTCTTACAAATAATTTTGTTTGTTGAATAAAAAAGACAATTAAACTGTCTGTGGTGGTAATTTATTGATTATTCGCGGCAGACGAAGGGGGATCCGACAAAATTAGTTAATAATACAAAGAAGTGCACAATTTAACCACTAAATTCACATAACGATTAACGGGGGCAATTTACTACATTCTGTACATGCATATGTACATACGTACGTTTAATACACATGTAATGGGATAATACATGTATTTCTTTTCAATATGCATTGAGAACAAAGGATATTTGAATTCTTTATAACCAAATAAAACATGCCCTTTTATTTTGCACCACCATGCTAATTTTGTTATAGATTAAGTCTTTACGGAGTTTACAGCATCCATTTGTAAATAATTAAATGACCAAAACGAAAGCGATAAAACAAGTATTTATAACAGTCATCAGTGACATACTTTTCGTAAATAGAATTTGGTTAAACCTTCCAGTCTTAATTTTAACTACTATTTTTTTATTTTACATTTACTAATAATGGCAGTGTTGTTTGGAGTTGGATCTATTTAGTAAACAATTTGTATCAATAAAGTAGCGATGGGCAAGTTTCGATAAATTTGGCATACGAACAAGTGGGAATGAAACAAATATCGGATCTTGGTTGTCTCCACTGCAGTTGCTTTTCCCTTGATTAGGTTTATGTATTAAATAACTAAGTAACAATTTATTAAACAAAGTGAATAAAAAAAAATTATACTATAGGGAGGGGATGTTATAATTTAAAGTCAATCTCGAAATATTTGCACTGGCTGTGCACCTCATTATTAACAGCCTATGCAGGTCTTATCACTTATATCAAAAAAACTAATCAAATCTTTTCTATTAAAATAAACTTACCATTTAAAACATCGAAGCTTGAAGTAAGCAACTCCAATTCCATAAATAAAGGCATGGTTTGTCCAGTAATTTTTTTCTCGAAAACGTAAATACTTTTGGTATGCGGAAAGCGCTGAAATTAACGTTTAAAAAGATTAGTAAGTTCTTTAAGAACATATAGTCGCACTATTAGAAACAAATTTAATTCTTCTTATGATTGTATGTTAGTAAACGTTTTTTTCAACTGGCGTCTATATCCCTTAGCCCAATAGGAGTTTCCTAGGTAACTACAGTACTTAGATAAGAACAAATGCAATCTAGTAGATACATACGTATCTAAATGGTTTCAATACAATAATTATTAATAAATTCCTATGAAAAAAATACCTTCAGAGTATTCGCCAAGTAGAAGATGAAAGTGGCCAAGCTTGCAAAGGGCGTTTACGTATTGTTCCTCCTGGCCTTTATCATCATTGAACAACTTTATGTCTTTTGAATCTCCATCGTTCACCTTAGAATCTTCACTATTCGCTGCCAATATGGTATCCACAGGTTCTTCCTTTGGGGGATCGCAGTTTGGTAGCACATTTTTAGGTTCGTACTTTTTAATGACTCCATTCACTTGGCCATTGGAAATAAAGGTTTGCAAGTATGCGATAGTTTGTTGAACTAAATTTCTTAATTCTGCATGTTTGGGGTTTGATAAATCGAGGAATCCATAATACCGACTGAAATGTGAGCGAAGTTGTTAGATTGTTTTTAATTAAAAGCCGCCAGGCATTTTATTTACCTATCCAGTTCACGGACCAGGCAGTCGTCCTCAAAGGAAGCCTGACCCATGTCTAATTAGCTTCACTTTTCTTTAAAAACTTTCCACCTTTAGGGTGAGCTAAAGAAATAGCGCAGTTTTAAAAATATTTGTCTTTTTTATTTATATTTTGGTTTAGGGATGGTAATTTCGCGATAACTGTTAGAGATGGGCACTAAGTCACGATATCTTGTCACGGTTTTTGTGGTCACTGCTTTGAATTTAGATGGAAACATGACAAAATGGACAATCTTATATATTTAAGCAAAACCTTTTATTTTATTTTAGTTTTTAAATATATACTTTGTATTTATTTAGCGCGTTATAAATATAGCAGAATAAAAATAAGATGGAAAAACTTTGTTTGCTTTAAAAAAATTAAAAATTAAAAATTATTAAAATTTGTTTACACAAAAATATTAGGTAAATAAATGTTTAACAAAAAAGTACTGTAAATTAAAGATAAGAACAAGTTTCCAAAAAGTTATATTGTTTGTAATTTGGTCTGATGAGTTTCGATAATATCCAGCTTCCGTTTCTATGTTTTCATTCACTGTAAAAAAGTAAATGTTTTTAATAAATATTAAATTATTACGTAAATTATAATAAAAAAGATAACTCACTTAGGTCTGTGCTTTTCTTCTGACGATAAGGAAGAGATATACTGAAATTGTCGCTCTGCATGTCAGAAAGCTCGGCATCTTGCAGAATTCCGTATATCCAATTAAGGTAGGGAGAGATTAATAGAATCTTGTTTCGGAGTCCATTGCTGTTATCGGGTGACACAATTCCAACTAAATTGCTTTCTTGAACTATTCCATATCCAGGATACACCTCTATATCAGAATCCTTAAAAAAATACACAAATTGAATTATAAATTATTGGATAAACTAGAGGAGTGCTCACCAAAGACTCTACTCCATGTTCGACTGCAAACTCTCGAGTTACATCAAAGTCCGACAGAAGGATCCACTCCAAATCCTCGCGATCTGACAGCGGAAGTTGCCCATTTAAAATCAGCAGTGCAATATCGTGCTCCAAGGTGGACTTATTAAATTGAGGATAGACGGCTGTATCACTGACAAGGTATATTAAGTCCTCAAAGTCTTTCCCCTTCACAGATACAGCTAGATCTGCAGGATTAAGCAGATCCCTGGACGATAATGATCCATTACCACTTCCGCTTAATAAACACGATGCTGCTGTTAATATCACGTGGCTTTGAATAATATTGCCAAAACATTTCCGATCTAAAAGACCTCCGGCACTACTCCTTTTATAGAGAAAAACCTGGTAAGACGGTTCGGAATTTGCATTTTGAATGCCCGCAAAAGAACACAAAACAAGAAGAGCTAACGAGAGCATACTTTCTTCTGATACGTAGAGAACGTTCTGCTGATTCTGCTGGGGAACCTTGACTGTCTTCACGGCTGCTTTACATTAAGATTAAAATAGTAAACCTGAGATGCACAGTAAATACTATATCTTATCTTTCGAAATAATTTACACAAGTACAGAAAAGTGCGCGTTCCCATGGATAAATTTTCCTATTCTGAGAACACCAAAACAAATTTTGACGACAACACGTTATTTAAATAAATTGGAATTTTAATACATATGTATACGATCTAGAGATACTAAGTTACTAATACCAAGACAGTCCTTAGAGATTGTCGAAATATAGTAGCTTATTTAACTTTTTTTACTGTGTCTTATAAACGTGTGCATACTTTTAAATGGGAGCACACTGAACAAAAAAAATTACAAATAATAAATGAACTAACAGGCATTGAGATAATACTCTTACTAACTAAAAATTGTGTATAAAAAACAAGAATAAAATTTGCCAAAAGAATAGCTAATTTATTGTATGCTTGTGAGAAAAGTATGGGCTTTGTTTATATAGTAACCCATATATTTTGTTGTATACTTATTATTGAAACAATGGAACCGACAATATTGGTTACCTATTTTAAAAATCTTAACTAATATAAAAAATATAGAGTTTAAACAGTTTTCGTATTTACAGATTCGCTTAAGACGTGCTAAAAGAGTAGGTGTTTTAAATAACAAAAGGCTCAAATTTTATTAACTTGAATATTGAGTACAATAAATTTTTTAATTTAAGTGAAACCCCTTTTCTTTAGTTGCTGTTAACAGGCGTTCCTTCATTATTTCTTCAGTTGGATAGTCTGGAAGCTTTAAATAGTGGACACAGGTGTTCACCGATGGATAGCTTCCGACGCCAGCATCCACTTTCCGAACGACTGTCAGTCTGGGATGTAAGTTGGCGAGTCCTCCCGGCGGTAAGCTACTGCAGCCAGTTGTGAATTGCAGGAAAGCCTTTCTCTCGTCTCCCGTCATGCTTAATAAAACGTTAACAAAGCGTAGAAAACCGGGGCTGAAAATTAATATAATTTTTATATCATTTATAAATTATAAATTCATTAAGGAAATGTTTGTGTGGAACCCTAACAAAATCGTTCCTTATCTTAGGAGAAGTTAAGATACAGAAGATTAAGCCCCCTCGTTGGCAACCGCAAAATTATATTTAAAATAAAAAACAATAAATAAAGTATTTAAATAAATAAGTATACATACCTGTCTTTGTTATAGCCAAGTTTTGGTTCTGTATAGGATATAATGTCTTCTCGGCTCCAATGCGGGAACTGCTCGCCACAAATCATCATGCGGGCTTCTGCGGGCGTAAATGCTGCCAGTTTCTTGAGGGGGAATACTTCGTTGAACCCATCACTGAATGCTTTCATCTGTTGAGCAATTCCGTCTTGCAAAATGAAATTCATAAGCAATTCACAATATGCTTCTAGGTTGTTTATATCAACGTTGACGGCTGATCCGTTCGGCATCAGCTCGGCCTGGGTGTAGCCATAAACAGAGGAGCTCGGCAGATACGTGAACGTAAGGGCCAGGTCCTCCAGCGATACCTCCAATCCATTCTGAGTTCGGAGCTTAAGCTCGTTGATTAGTTCCTGTTTCTTTTCGGCGCTCAAGCTGTCGTCGAAGTCGATAGACTGTTTGCGCATCAATAGATTCTGCAGCTCGTGCAGGAATTGGTAACGAGTTGGGTCGATCTCCTTCAGGTTTTCCAACGACAGAATCCCTCCGAATATATTCGACTTATTACAATCAGTTCTCAGTAGCTTAGTGCAGGTGTCCAGCAGGTCTGATTCTTCCGACACCACAGAGAGATCGCCATTTCGTCTATCCGAAATAACTTTTTGGAGATTACGTGAGAAAACTTTGTTGTGGCAGAGCAACTGGAGAAACGATGTCGACAAGGGTATGTCCACTAGGCGCATATCTTGCAGGACTTTCGCAACAAAAACGCCAAAGAACCAGAAGTACTTCAGTACCTTTTCGCAAACTTCGGTATTCTGTGGCAGGGGAGCGGGGAAGAGTCCGTGTTCCCTGCGGTTCACGTAGTACCCGACGGGCTTTGAACTTCCTTCAACCGGCTCCTCGGGGCTTTCCGCGTCCTCGCCCAGTTGATCGTCGCACAGCCACATACACAGGTCGGATCGTTGGATCTCGGCAGCTACGAGGGCATAGAACTCCAGGGTAGGCCCCAAGCCAGTGCCTTCTTCGTCCAAGAACTCCACCTCGAGTACAGACTTCCTGTTGCAGTGCGTCTTCATAACCTGCATGGCCCATTTCAGCAAATCATCATTTCGTGGTACCTTAACACGCTCGTGCTTTAGCCGCCCGATGCGGAAGTCGTGGTCATCCCGGCGTGGGCTCATGATGGGCACCCGTTGCCTCTCCAGCGTCACGTCCCGCTGCGACTGCAAGCAGACAATGCTGCGCGACGCTCCAAACGAGGTGCAGTTGAAGTACAGCTGACGAGTCTCGAAGGGAAAGAGGAACGGGCAGGACTGGTTCAGGTTTTCGCACCAGTTGGGCAGGGCGTTGCTGGAGAGAACCAATGGATCTTGAATCTGCTGCTGCAGCTTGTTGGTTATCTTCTTGCTGATGAAGAGATCTTCGGATAAAAGTGGACCAGGATGGTCCTTGCCGTCTAAGTCGATTTCGCTTTGATTGAGGGCATTGATCTGAGTAAGCAGCTCGAGCACATCGTCGACGGAGCACAGGTTGTTGTCCGCCAGGTTGAATCCAATGTGCATCGGGGAGTTGGGGGACAAGGTCGAGGCACCGCTCTTCGAAGACACATCCGGAGTTTGAGGGAAGTCCTCGGGCTCCTGGGCCTCAGGCGATACTTCCCGGTACACAATTGTGTATGTGGGCTCCCATATTTTCCGGAACTTGTCCACTTTGTTCAACTGGCTGCACTGGAGCAGTTCCTGGACGGCTCTGAATATGGTCCAGTCCGTGTTGTTCAAATCGATTTCGACTTCGGGCGTACCTCCGATTCCGGGTCCGCGCAATTTCAGGCCCAGCAACGGCTGCTCGATAGTCTCATGTCCGCTCTGCTGAGGTTTCGGCAGCTCCACTCCTATAGCTGGAATTTCCAGATCAGACGTTTGGTTGACATTTGTGCGGCCGGGTCGCGGGTCGAATGCAGGTATCAGTGCCGAAAACTGTCTCTTGAGGACAAACTCGTCGTCCCACGACTTCCGCTTGGTCACTCCAACCAGCCTGTTCTCCAGGGCCTCGTCGTCCATGAAGGTGAGGAGGTTCCGGGAAACCATCACTTGCAGCAGAGTATTTCCCACCTCCTCATACTCATCCTCGTTCTCCTCCTCGTCGTTGTCCTCGTCGATGTCGTCCTCATCGTCCAGATCTCCCAGCATCGCCGGTGCCCTGCAGCTCTCCAAAAAGTCCTCCAAAGAGACCTGCTCGCTGTCGCTTGATGTCGAGGTTAAGCTCATAGTCAAGGTATGGTTAATGGTCGATGCGGACTGTTGGCCGGCTGAGGTGTTTGTTGGATTCGAGGGAGTGATGTTTTCGCTGTTATTGGAGGATAAACTAGGGTAGCTTTGGGCGGTGCTAAGCAACCCAGAATGGAAGTTGCTCGACAGCGCCAGCTTGACCAAACTGGTCACAGAGTGTCCGAGGAACGAGCCCGACGGGTTCTGGTCGCCATGCTCATTCACATTCACATCAGCGTTCATGATCTGGTTCTCCTGTATGTTGGTGCCTTGGGAGGTGCGACGGCGAGCAATCGCCGCAAATGTCTCCAGCAATCCGGTGTGAGTGGCCACCTCCGAGGTGGACGGCACCTCCGATGCCGAAGTCGTGGTCAAATTGGGAACGCTTATGCTCATCTGGCTCGGAACAGAGACACTCTCGCCCGAAATCTGTTGGTCTTTGATGTCCACAATGGACAGAACCGCATTCGGCTGCTGTGCTGGCTTCAATGTAACACTGGACTTCTTAGTATTCTTTCCCGGGTAGTCCTCACCGGGGGCTATGATCTGTTTCTCATTTGCGTTTTCGGGATTCGCTGCTCCTGGGGCCTTAGGATGCTTTTTAAGGCTTGTGGCTGGGTTTGTGCTCGGCAAGGGGAAGGTGTCTGTGGCTAAGATATTGTTGGAATTGTTTCGGATCATATCCACACCGTCGCGCATTTTATCGATCATTTCCAGGGCCTCGGTCGAGAGTTGGGTGACTTGCTGGCAGGCAGCAGCACTCGATGACCGTAGATTGGCCAGCAACTCCTTCGACGTCTTGTTCACCGAGTTGTTTGCGTTCATCTTGTTGTTCTCCTCAATATTCGATATGTTCTTGATATCGCTCTCCCGCGGCGAAGCACCCTGGGCATCGGCCATGGCCAAGCTCTGTCCAGCAGCCACGGTGGTCTCCTTGCTGGACGACGAAATGCCTCCGCAAATATTCTCTTTGGACAGTTCCGCCAACGAGAGGTTCTCGGAAATGGTGGCCAGGTCGGAGACAATACTAGAGTTGATGGCTGGCATCGAGTTGTTGATGGCAGACAAGTCTGATATGTGCTCCAAGTCGCGACTCAATGGCGAGGGGCCACTTATGTTGTCCTTATGCATTTGGCTGCTCCCAGACTCCTTGTGCTTGTTCCGAATCTCCCTCGAGGACGATGAGTTCATAGCCAGTTGGTTTGAGATTATCTGGGTCTTGGCCGAGGCGAACACGTTCTCGGCAATCGTCTCAACGGCCTGCTTCCAAGCGAGGTTGTCCGCCGAAACGGTCTGGTTGGAGGCCCCCTCAGAGTTCTGGGTCTTTTCAGTCGCTTCGGGCAGCGATGGCGTCGAGCTCGATTTGCGCGACGTTAGGGTATTGGATTTGTCTCCCACCTTGGCCGTGGTACTAGTCGGCCCAATCGATGTGGGATTTCCCTCGAATATGGACAGATACTCGCAGTCTGCCAGCTTCAAGTCGTATTTGCCATCCGCTCCCATTCGATAGGAGTTCCTCACGCCATGGTCCCACTTCACATCGATCCAGCCGTTGTGAATTTCCCCTGTGATGGTTCCTTCGCCGCATCCGTCCTGATCCTCCCAGCGCCAGTCCACGCCCCGTATCACCTTGGCCCCGGTGGTCATGTGCTTCAGCTGAGCTCGAATCTGCCGTCTCTCGCGTCGTATCTTCGCTTCCGCTTCCTTCACGCTCTTGCCAATGTCATCAGCCACTCCAACAATGCGTCCATAGATCTCGAATCCACTCAGACTCAAGTAGTGGGTCTGCCCGGAAGCGTTGCGGCCGTTCTGCTGGATCCTAATGTGACGATATCGGAGCGAGTCGTCCTGCGGACAACTGATGGGCCAAGTGGCGGTGCTGCCGGGCTCAACAAGGCTCTTGTCGTCCACATGGGTGCTGAGAGTGGTCCAGACAATACCGTCCTTGGAGCCTTGAAGTAACCAATTCCTTAGAGCCGACCTTGCATAGCCACGGGCATGACGCAGTGTATAGGCAGTGGGAATAATGTATACCCCCAAGTCGATGGCGAACCAAGCCTTCTTGTTATCCTTCGTGTGGCAATTCAGTGAGACACTGTCGCGCGACAAAATGTCCTCGAGCTTGCCGTACGGCAATGTCTTGCCCTCGGAGCTCGTTACTTGCACAAGTCCGTACTGGGCTGGATTGACCCAATCGCAGGTTTTCGCATTGGAGCCAATGTAGAAAATCAATCCTTCTTCGTCGAAATCGAACGAATGCGAAAACACAGTGCCCGGCTTGTGGTCTCGTATTTTTTTCAAGTAAAAGTAGGTGGAACGATCCAAGTCGTACCACTGCTTGGCCACCATTTTCAGAAGGTACTTGGAAAGCTGGGCCACTGTTGCCAATGGTTCCATCTTCAGGGTCCTACCCGAGCGGTCGAACAAGGTGCTCTCGCACTCGGCACGCTCCAAACGGAAACGCAGTCGCTTTTGTAGGATCTGCAGGCTGTAGCCAGTGCACGGCGTGTCGTACAAATAGATCGGCAGCTTCTCGGTGCTCTCCAGAACCGAAACAAGTTTCTGTATAAGAATACTAGCAGTACTCTTTGTCCTGGGCTTATTCGTTGCCGATTCGCCATTATCCTCCAGTATGCACTTTCTGAAAACGGCAACTCGTTGCTTCTGCATTTTGTTTCGCTTGCCGCGTGGGGAATTACTTTCCCAGGGATTGACCGACAAAACTGCCACCAGGGCTTGTACCAGGCCCGATGAGTGCATCTCGTAGGCGCTGACGACGCCGTCTTCGTGAATAAGTTGCGAAAGCTTGGTCAGTGCGCTGGCCAGGGTGGTGTCCCAGCCACCATTAGGAGCCAGGTTCTGTTCCTCAAAGGACATCTCGATTTGCTTCACGATATCCGTTAGCACGGTGACGGCTCCCCGTGGAATGGTCTGAGCCGATTTGAAGTACTTGTTGTATATTTCACGCGACAGGTTGCGCACCTGGAACTTCTGGCCCTCCGTTTTGGACTTGTTGCGCTTCTTCTTCGCCGTAGACCATCCAGAGGCGAAATCTGGCCCAAGAACGGTTTCGGCCGTAAAGGTGTGCTTCGTACCCCTGTTGCTCTCAAAAATGAAGCCAGGAAGATCATCCTGCAGGACTGTCACCTGATGGCCCTCTGTGTTGTGAATTTGCAGCTGATTGGTTTTGTGGGACTGGAGGACCCAGTTTCCAACAACTAATCGTAGAGCACTAGCAGTGGGCAAAATGGGCTGCGACACAATTCCGGTTATTACGCAGGATCGAGCCCGCATTAGTTTTTCCAAAAACTCTCCTCGATTTTCTGCAATGAAAAATTATACCCTTAAATATATATTCTAAGAGGGAAATGGGATTATCTTACCGGAACTGTCATTGCCATTTTCTGGGCTTCCACTCGAATACATCGTGGCTAGTTTTCCATCGATGATGAAACGGAACCATCCGTTAGATCCGTTGGAGAGCTCGAGTGCCACTGAATCTGACCAGACATAAAGGCAATCGCGTCCCCGGCAAATGCTCCACTCACGCCAATGGTAGGGCTTTCCTTGCAGTATTTCCTTTGCGTCCTCCATGGCATCATCTAAACGAAAACTTTCAGAAACAATTCGAAAAGCAAAGATTTTTATATCCTATACCTGAAGTAGATCTGGGAGCGACCACAGCACTGGTCGAAGATCTTATTGTAGGAGATGACTCATCCTGGCTACCTTGGGCATACACCTCTTCAGCATCAGTGTCCATCAGAGCTTGGACCTTTGCAAACACTCCCAGCCTGGCAAAATGGTCCAGGAATTCCTCTTGTGTCTTACACATGATTTCCTCGATTATGTTTAAAACAATTAAATGACCATCGTCATCGTCCTGGAAATAAATTACAGAATTTAAACATTTTGAAAAGCAAGTCTATGTTTGGGGGTCTCTGTGTATGTACCTCATTGTCCAGGACACTGGCGACTACCTCGATAAGCAAGTTGCCGCCGTTGTGGGCCGATGTTGAGGCAGCATCTTCGCTGTAACCGGATTCACTCAGACTCTGGAGCACCGTGGGATACGCGTACTGTACGATCTTTTTGATTAAAGCCAGACTGGCTCGCCGCACGCTCCCCAGCATGGAGCCCAGGAACGTACGACAGAATATGGGCAAGAGCAGTTTTAAATAAATGGGCGCCATTTCAGGATCCCCTCGGGGCTCCATCAAGGTGTACTTTTTGCCATCCTTGTTAAGCAGCGAGTGATCTGGGGACATCCACTCCCCCGGCGACTGCAGAATGGCTGCCACTTCCCTATGCCCATCGTCGAGCCGTTCGCGTGCCTTGTCCAATGGTGTTTTGCCATCCTCATCCCGAAGATCCGGGTAGGCTCCGAACTTGAGAAGGATCTTTGCAATGGCCGGACGACCAAAGCAGGCGGCATAATGCAGCGACGAGCTGCGCTGGCCCTTATTAACATCGGCACCCTTCTCGCACAGATACTCTACCATTTCCAGAGTACCAAACGCCGAGGCCCAGTTGAGAAGAGTTTGGCCCACGTCGTCCATGCAGTTGACGTCAATTCCGCCAGTTTCAATGGCCTCCCGCAAAGCCTCGGAGTCTTTGGAGCGAATGCAATCGATAAGCTGACGATGCGTCCTATCGGTGTTGGTGTTGTTGCGCCTGGGGCGTGGCGCCAGCTGTCCTTGATTGGGATTGCTGCTTCCGCGGTTCAGGGCTTGTCGACCCTCGAAGAGTAGCAACAGCAGGAGATCCGCAAATCGCATGCAATCCAACACACACCGCTCGTCGCCCTGCAAAGCTCGTTCAATGGCGTCGGCCAACTGCGATCGCAAAATGTCGTTGGTGATCGATGGAGAGCCGCGGCACAATGTGGACAACAGCGAAATGGTGGTGGATATTGATTGCGGGGATGCAGCTGCTTCAGATGTCTTCACTTTGTTGGCGTTGGTAGCGGCTGCCGCTCCAGCCAAGTTCTCGTTTGTTGCGTCACCGGGCAAGCTGGTGTTCGCCGACGTGTGGGCGTTCCCTCCTACACTTCTCAGCCGATTCAATAGTTCAGTGGTCAAGCCGTACTCAGCCAGCGGGGCTGGGTCCACCCACTTTCGCGTGAAACGATCCGCCACGGAGGCAAAACACTTGAGCGCCCCATCAGACACCATTGTGTCCTCGTGCTGTAGCAGAGTGCTCAAGCTCTCGACGCAGTTCTGGATGCAGGGGGTGTTTGGCTCCACTTTGGTGCACAGGCGCGATACCACCGACATCGACGAGTGCAAGGTGTCCTTGTGCACCTGCGATCCACAGTCGCGAATGAATTTCAGGACGCAGTTGAGGCCGCCACCCTCGAAGACGGCACCTGCCTCCCGGGTGCAAATAAGCTCCAATACCTTGATACATTGCTCGGCCAAGTCGCGGGAGGTTCGCGACGATAGGTCCGTAACCACCAAGTGATTGCAAATAGCCTTAATGGCACCGTCGATCGAAACAATCCGCCTGGTGCACTCGGCCGACACGTCCAGGTAATAGGTAATCGCTCGCGCCGTAACCTCGAGCACATTTTCGGGGGCAAACTCATCCAGGAATATCTTGCACAGTGCTGGCAAAAAAGTGCGAGGAGGACAACTATAGGCGAGAGAAGAAACAGAAAGAGGTGGTGAACAAAGGCGAAGGAAAATTGACGTGTCACTTGGGGGTACCTTTCGAAGCACCGATCTACATTATCAGACATCAAGAGCAGCATGCACAGCTGCTCCAGTGCAATCAATTGCATGTCTCTCTCGTCTCCTTGTCCCATGGACAACCATTCCAACAGCGTCTCGGGGTCGACATCGCCCATCTGTAATGTAAACCAGAAAATTTTGAATATAGTTTTTTAAGCTAAGAGCTATAATAAATTTTACGTAATGACAACTAAAACACAAAATTCAAAAAAAGCTAATAATAATGTTATATATAAGCTCTGTTTATAATAAATATTATGACTAAATTTTCTTAAAAATTTCGAATATTTTTCACTTACCGCAAATCAAAGTTGATTACAGTCCCTTATCTAAAACTGAAAAGAAAATTAAAATTTATAATTTAATATTATTTATTAATATTTAGATAAAAAAAAAACTTAAATTTTTTACTCAATTTCCCAGGCCATGAAACAAAAGCCAAGGCCGTTGGATAAACTTAAAAACTGACTTACGGTTGCTAGGCACTTTGCTGCCAACAAACAAACACTCATTGGTTTACTCAAACTAGTAAATGGATACCGTTTTGTGCCAATTCAATAATTTATCCAATACATAAAGAGAACTTGTTTTCTTATCAGAAATAGGCTCATGTAATTTAGATGGGATTTTATTTCGTTTGTGAGGGAGTTGGTCTGAAAAACCTATCGTTTTACCATTCGGGTCTTTTTGAGAAGCATGTATGTATGTATTATTTCTTAAAGTTTCCTATAAGATTATAATTTACCATATATATGTACATACGTACATATTTGCTGCGTAAAATTTATTTGAGAAAATAAAACGTGGAACAAATTCTGATGTGGGCTCCACGTAAACTGCGTTTTATTTCAATTTAGTTTGTGGATTTTTATACTTTCTTTCTAATTAAGTCTTACCTCGAACCCCAATGTAACTTCAGTTTTCGTTTATCCAATAATACTTAAGAAATTAATAAAATCACAAAACATACATACATGTATATTCTATTGTTTTTTTTTAACAACAAATTTTCCAATAAGGTTTTCAAATGAGAGGCACCTGCTGAAAGTGATGGTTAGTCTTTTTACTCTTCTGGCTTTTCATTAAACTATAGGGTGTGTAGCTAATATGCATTACACATTATTGACAACAAACGAACTAAAATTCCTGCTGATGTGCGTAAGATGACACCTACACTTTTTCTTATCAGCTGTGTATGTATGCATATTATATGTGCATATATGTATGCCTGGCGTGTAAGTCTCATAAATCGCATTAAATTGCTTCCATAAGCAGGCCTAACTACTTCACAGTTATGTAAAATCGAAACTAACGTTAATAATGGTCAAAGACAAAGTATGTATGTGTAAATTTCACAATATACCAACACACAAAAACATGTGTAATTGTCATTTATTTAGTCACACGAAACAATGTCTTCCTAGGCCATGAATGCTGGCCAAGTTTTGGGCCACAGCTTAGTACCTTTTTAGCATTATATTTTCGGTGTAGCCAATGGGTGCAGTAATCTTCACTTGTAACCAATTTAATTCAGTTTTGTAACAATTTTCAATGCTTGCACTATTTTTCTTCTTTTCACTAGAGGTGGCGGAATGGCGATAGGCGCACGGATGGCGCCTATCGATAACCGAACACCCACATAGCTACCGCCCTCTGTCGGCCGGAGGAAAACCTATAAACTACAAACGAACATATGGCTGATAAGAAAGATATCGGTTTACGAATTTTTCAAATTAAAACGCTTCTAAGCTTCTAGAACATAATAAAATTAAAATAAATATTTTTCTTCGTTATTTTATCGTATTTTTATTGATTATTATACATAGTTCATTAATTAAGAAACATTGGTAGAATTTAGTTCGGTATGGAATATTAATTTTGTTCTGGAATAAGCTCCGAAGCCCAAACATCTTGTGGCCAACCTGTACGGCCTTTAGTCGATAAGGGGACATTCTGAAAGGAGAAATGGTTAAAGTTTACAAATATTTAGAAGCAATTAGTTGGCATTGATTCATTCGAATGGCCTAACCCATACACAAATTTCGTTTGTGTAAATTTTTTTTGTTTAGAACTAGTACCCACAAATAGAGAACTAAGAAGTAAACAAAAAGGTAACACGTGCACGGAAGTACTTTACACTTTTAAAGAGTATTTAGAAATGAAGATCAAGACTTTTTTAAATTTTACGTTGTTTAAAAACCATAGGAAATGTAGGAAAACCTATAGATAAACCCCTGAAATCTTCATTTGATACTTTGTTTAAAAAAATACGTGCTTTCTGAAATCAAAAAAATGAAAGAAAACATTTTTTTCGAATGTTGTTTCTATAACTTTATAAATAAAATCATCCTGCTGATCTAAAATTGTTTTATGATTCAATGTCTCAATTATACTCTTGGCATTTCTTTCCCAGGCAAGTGTTCTTCAAAAGCACTTGATTATTCAAACCCTTAATGGATTATATATTTTTGATGCAGCACTTGGGCACTTTTGTTCTTGCGCCTGGCATTACATTCGTATCTTCCACCAGACCAGATTGCCCTATTAAGCTAATGGTTCACGGCCCACCCCCTTTAAATGGTGGGAAAGCATGGATTATCAATTACTGCTGCAAGTGTCTGCGGTTTAGCACTCCCTAAATGGCAAAATAAAAACAATATTACCAACGGTCAACTGTCGATTTCCAAAATTGGCTTACATGAAGTTGTACTTTAATTAGGAAATACCCGAAGGGAAGCAGGAGAACTTAATGATTTCTGTTTCCGATGCATCCGAATAAACAAATATAAATGTTCTCTTTTAAAGTCAAGTGCTATTCTTTTTTTTTTGTAAACAATCGTTTGAGAAATACACCCCAAGTTGAGTTGAAAAAATATATATTCAAAAATGCCTTTCAAATCCAAAATAGTATAGCAAAATTACGGGATTTCCAATTGAAATCTAATTGATTACGAAATTTTATTTACATAAATATTAACTAAATGGTGTAGCAAACAAAACGCCCCCAATACGAGTATATATAGAGGTATCATCTGCTTATCTTTATTTTTAAATAGCATCAACAAAACCATAGAGCTGCATTTTCATTCCAAAATAAAAGTACATATAACTTTATGAAAACTGTAGCCATTTCTTTCTTTTTTTGCAAAAATTACAACCGACGGCATTTATGTATAAAATTGAATTACCCGACGGAAACTTTTTTTAAGATACATATTTTTAAGTTATATTATTTGTTTTCTTACTTGCATTTCTGATTTCAGGCATTGTTTCTTTTCGCTACACAATTTTCTGCTTAATGGCTTAAGCTCGGCTCGGAAGCCTCCTTTGGGATCCTGATCGCCATCAAGGACATTCACCAAATAGTTGATGTACAAGATTGCCAGTTTTAGGGTTTTTATCTACCAAAAAATAACAAAATATAGCATCATTTGCATAGTCCTTCTTAGACTTCTATAAAAAACAATTGGAATTTGTTATATTTTGGTGAAATTACCTTTGAGAGTTTAGTATCTGTGGGAACGTTGGGAATCTTTTCTCGAAGATAGGAAAATGCATTGTTTATACTTTGTGTTCGTCTTCTTTCCTTTTTGTTTGCAGTGTTTCTTTTTTTAATAGTTCGTATATTTGAGGTTGGCAAATAACTAACCTGATTTGTATTAAAAATATGATGTTGTACCGGACTCTCAGAGGCTGAAATAAATTGGAATTCAATTTAATTTCTAATTTAAGAAGTCTATAAAAGAATTATAAATATATTCACTGTAGTTTTTTCTACTTTCTTTGTCACTTTTTTTTTTAAATTACGTTTTAAGTCAAAGATGGAAGATCCATTATACACCGAGTTATAATACATTGTTGAATACTCGCGTCCCACAAAACTAGAATTTTTCGACATTTTTAAAGCTATAATTTTATTATTTAAAAACGATTTTCGCGACTAGAATTACACATTTTCGCAGCTAAGAATAATGATAAGATTTTCTTTGCTGTCTGGGAAGTAACTGAATAACTTTTCCGACCGTTGAGTGAGTTTCTGTATGCCACTGCCAGCATATCCTCCCCCAATATTAACCAATCGCAGACGTTGTATTCCATTATCTGTTTCCACCAATAGTGGGCATTGAAAGTATGCACAGACACGCTCATAAAAATAATGTTTTTTTTTGGTTATTCAAAATAAAATAAGCCTCAAGGATGAAAGAGGAAGTACATTTGTATGATTTGGGCATATATTCTCTTTATTTTTATTTCTTCTGCATCTGTTTGGTTCTAATATCATGCACATTGTTGTGTAGAAGAATCAACACTCTTTGTTACATATGCGATGCGTATACACACATTGTAAATATGTTTATAATTTAATGGTAGGAATATCTTTTTTCTCAATTTAAACGAAAAGTTAATCAGTTCCATTCAGTACTTCTAACGATGTGTATCTTGTTCCCATAAATATTCGAGTTTAAACATGCTTAATATTTAAGTTTGCTACAAAAAGGTTTATTGTACCCGCATTCATTATACATAAAATATTTCTAATGGTACATCATTATATCTGTGCTTTGGTACAGACACATATAGGCATCGCAAAAAATACGCTTAGCGTGTTCAGGTAATACTTTGTCGTTCGTTGAAGTTTCATTTATAGATCGCGCGCCTTCTTCCGAGAGCCATTGTGTCAATTCGGGAACGCAAGTTATTTCAGGTATATTGTATCCATTCTGTTCACCTGGAATCATAATGTTGAGGTAATTAATGCATTTTACTTTGTTTTACTGAAGGATTTACCTTTTCTATCGGCCATAGAATCAAAAAAGCACCAAGGTGCATCAAGTCCTGAACCGGCCTTTACAAACGCCACATAGTGGGATGTCTCAATGCAAACAACGGCGAATAGTTCCATATAAAGTCGTGGAGCATCCATATGCTCAGCCCTCTTTCTGTAATCCTTCGGTACGGAGATCTTTTTCGAAACATGGTTATTTCTAAAAAAAAATTATTTTACAATGTTAGGAATTCAAGGATAAACTTCATAGATAAAACCTTTTAACGTGCGAGTGAATTAATTGAAGGCATTGGGGACAAAAAGAGGTACTTTCCAGTCCAGAACCAGCTTGTAAATTGCCAAAGCACTCACGACATTCGAACTCTGCTAGTTTACCACAAATAGAGCATTGCCGAGGAGCTGAAAGTTAAAATTATTAATCATTTTTCATTTCCTATTTAAATAAAGTCTTGAAACTTACAGTTTTCGATTATATCTGTGACATCCAGAACTTGTGAAGGCAGAATTCTGGGATACATCTTGTAATTTTTTCCAAAACGAGGCATCTGAATAATAAAACAAGAGGGAACCTCCTTAAGTTTAATGTCCGATGAGTGAAAACTTTGCTCAAAAAGTTGCTGAACACTCGGAAACGTTAACTTTTCATCCTTTTCCACAAAGAGTTGATAGAAATATGAATCTTGTCCAGAACTTAGCTAAAATTACAACAATAACGACTTTAAATTTTAAGAAAATAAAATTTTCATACAAAAATACCTTTAGAAATGGTTCAACTTTCATAATTTGTGACAGTAAACTATTAAGAAACTCCTCGGGATCTTTCTCTTCGCAGGTAAGGCCGCTGACGGAGCTAAGCTGATCGAGGAGCTCACGAAGTTTCATGACGCGATCTGATCGGACAAAGACATTTTTTCGCAGCGGATTGACGATTTCATCGCGCAGCACTTTCTGAACCTCACTGTAGTTTCGTATGTCCTGTCAAGAATAAAATTAGGCATAAGAAATATTCAAATAAACACACCTTACCTGTGGTCCCGGATGTCTATACAAAATTGAATCAAAAACACTAGTGAAGGTAAACATTGAAAACAAGGTTGCATCAAGGTAGCATGAATTATGATGCCCCTGAATTCCTTTGAATTTTCCACAAATACTCGCCAGCTCCTCAGAGTTATGTATTTCTGATAAATAAATATGCATTACATATAATATTGGGCTATATTTTTTGATAATAAACCCTTACCCAAGGGTGGAACTGAACCATAAACAGCTGGGCAGTCCGCGACGCCAAACTTTTTTGCTTGGTTATTAGAAACTTTGTTCACCGTGTTACTGGTATCCACATCAGCAAATCGGCGGTCGGCTGTGCACCTGTTTGCTGGCACAAATACAGCTCGACCCTCGGGGCACGTAAATAGGCTATAAAAAGAAATCGATTTGTAATCTTTTATTTTTCGTTGCATTTTTTACATTACACACCGAACACCATTGTGTCTTCCATCTGAAGTTATCATGCTCTTTAGATTTGATTCGTCCTCAAGCTCAATTCCAACCAGTAAACTTTTAGATGGCCCAGGTGGGAAACCGATCCATCTTATGACGCCATATAGATCCTCACTTACTACGGAATTGGACACTTCTACAAGGGATCCGATGGCCAGATCAGTGCCAGGAATTTCAACCAGGGATTGGTAATCGTTAACAGTAAAACCTGAAATTAATAAATAAATAATATTTATTGGCGAATGTGTTAATAATCCGGTAGAGGCACAAGTTTGTTGCTTTCGATCTTTATCGAACATACCAGGTTCCTCGTCTACAGAATTAGTTGAATAAAATTCCAACACAGTGAGGGGAATATTGTGTGTATCGGAATCGGGGTAAAATGAACTGTGGTAAAGATTCATTTTTTTAATAATTTTTATTCCTAAACTATTTAATAAATAATTGAAGACAAGAGAAATAAGCCTTCAATGATCGACGACAAATAAAACTCCTCAAAAAACTGCAGAGCACTGATGTTTTACGTTCACGTAAATAGAATATAAGTATGTATCTTTGGCCGGCGATCTAAAAATAAGTACACATGTCGTGACGATTTTCAAGACTTCTATGAAAAAACACATTTTACAAAACTTTAGTCGCACAGAACCATTCAAAATAGCAACTTCGTCAGTGTGACGTCCAATTTTAAATTCAATTTCAATTGTAATATTGAATATTTTATTTACCGGTTACACCAAGTAAGTACTAAAGGCATTAATGCAACCTTTCACACAAAAAATTTTACTAAATGGCCTGACACTAGCTATACATATTTCCAATTATCTAATGGTTCGATTGGCGAAACATTTGAGGTAGAGTATGAGGTATAATATATATATGAACTCACGTTGAGGTGGCTCGTCTGTGCCAATTTTTGTGGAAATGGGGGACGCCGGTTTTACAACTTCCTTATAGGCCTTTATATCATCACCAATACTTGATTCGGCAGCAATTCTTGGCTTGTTCAGGATCATAGCTGCAGGACCTGCATGCTTAGGCCAATTCTGGCCAAGAATATCTGCTAGGTCCACATTCTCCTGATGAGCACTGTCCACAGCACTGTGATGAGAGTCGGTATTTCTAAAACATAATATTTAATCCTGTGTCCTTTGGAAATATATCTTCTTACATACTTTAATATTCCATTTCTTTTATTTTGATTCCTTTTTGGGTAAGCATGGGTCCCACGTTCACCATCGGTATGTAGCTCATAGTTCTCCAGAGAGTCTCCAAACGTATTAGTAATGGTCAACTTTTTTTCTTTTTCTGTTTCATGATCGGATTTGGGATTCATTATTTCAGAAGGCTGAAAATTATAAAAGTTGTAAAAAGTATTTAAACATTAATAATAGTATAATAAACAATAATAAGCTATTCATACAAAAGAAACATTTTTTAAACATTTAACTATGTTATTATAAAAAATTCATTACTATGCATTATAAAAAATCTTAAAAAAATATAGCATTTTAAGGAGAAATAAAAATGTTTCAAAAGATACAATCTGCAGGCGAAAACCATTCTCAGATACAATATTTATTTGTAAACAAATAACAGCTGATTTGTATATCTGGTCATACTGCTGCAGTTAGCAGTTGATATTTATCAGACTTTTTCAGTGGAAATTCACATATTGTAGAAACAATTATGTATATTGGTTACACTTTTAACTATTATCTGGATCGCGAATAATTCTAAAAATAAACATACATATATTATAAAACCATGACTCATCCACAATTTACAAAACAATATTGTAAAATATACGTAAATATGACGTATTCATTTTTCAGAAACCAAAATAAATTTAAAACGATGTCATTGTCATTATTTCCCAGGTTTTTAGTAATTTTTATAAGTAGAGTAGCTCAAATAAGTTTGTTTACGTTTGGTCGATTTTTCTATGTCAATGATGTATGTATGTATGTACATACATATATTTGTGTGTGTAGCACTGCACTTTTATGGAAAACTATTTTTCCTCTGAATCAATGAGTTTGATTTGCACACGATTATAATTCTTTCCTATTTAAAAGCACAATTTTTATAACATTACAACCATTTTTCTATTAAGCTTATCATTATTGATAAAAACACGGGTTCTGTAAGCACAAATAAATTGGCGTTTCTCCACATACTCAAAAACATATATGCCAATAAATAAGGTGGTTACATGTGGGAATTTATATTATAATATCTCAACAACTCTTTTGAATTAAATTTTTAATATTTTAGGAACTAACAAACAATTTTTTCTGTGAAATACCCTTTATTATTGTGTTAACTTTGTGTGTCAGAGCCAGTGTTGCCAACTTTCGAAATACAAAAAAAAAAACAGAGGTGGCTAGAATGGGGGATCAAGAAAAAATAAAAAAGGGGAAAAACATTATTAACTTATTATAGTTTTGTTTATTTTTAATATAAACCTCCTTGGAAATTGAACTTTTAATATAATTAGTTTCCTAACGATAACCAACGACCAATTACGGTTCTCGAAGGCATTGTTATCGATTTTACTGTCCAGATGGAGTTTGTAACGGAAATTTAAAATATTTAACTAATCACTTTAGTTGGTTCTGATATTTTTATGTCTTCTGCATGAGAATTATTTTTTATTTTCCAATAAAATATATGTGACGATTCTTAAATGTACTTATGTTGAAACTAAAATAAACATCGGTACGGAATATTGTATTGAATTTTAATATTTTTATCTAATTTAAGCTATAGTGTAAAATCTAAACCAAAAGTCTTTTTATTTCGGAGTGTCCTCTGCGGGAGCAGATGGGCCTGGTTCGACGTGAATGGGGCTTTGGAAAGCCATTGGTTGGAGCTGGACAAAATGAAGTGGCAATGCAAAGGGTATACCGCGAAAAGCATTTGCTGATTCTTGCGGATTTAGGTCAAAACTTGAGCTATTGACGAATGGCGGGGCCGAATTGGCGGTATCCAGATCCTTGACAGTAGTATTATGTGGAGTGGGAACCACCAGCTTCAGAGCAATTGCTTCCCGACCCGTCGTGTCCTGCTCAATAGAACTCTTTGTTACGGGTTCATGAATAAAATGCGGAGGCACTGCAGCTCTAAATTCCTCAGGTCTTGGTCTGGGCGATTCCAGTTCTTTTGGCTTGTAAACCCTATTGTAGTAGTTCGAAGACAAGGAGGAAGCATCGTGATCCCTGGGTGGCGGATGATCAAGTTCCGTATTAAACTTGAACTCTTCGCCGTGATTGTAATTTTCGAAAGGTGATGGCTCGAATTTATATGGCTCATTTGCCCGAATGTAAATGGGAACCTTACGCTCCACTTCAACCTTGAAAGGAACGGGAATTTTCTTTTCCATGGGCACTGGGACTTTTATTTCCACCGGGTAAGGAACCGTACGAAGTACTGGATACGGTTTTGGAACGTGAACAATTTTTTCCACAACTTTTTCAACGACGTATGGTTTGGGAACGTGGACGGGCTTTGGAATGTGCACCACCTTTTCAACTATTTTTTCAATTGGTACATGAACTATTTTCTCAACCGTGACATTAACAAGTTTCGGAACATGCACAATTTTTTCCACAATTTTCTCGATGGGTACATGCACAACTTTTTCGACAGGATACGGCTGGGGTACTGTTTTGATGATCTCTTTTATGTGGTTGTGGTGATGATGATGATGATGATGCTTTATTTTAACTTTCATGCGCTTTCCCTCCTTCTTATTCGAATGATCCTTTTCATTTTCGTGAAGAATAGATTGGGTTCCGATTTGCTCAGATGCCTGGTACTGGCCATCGTCCTCTATATGTTCATGTATCTCCTCAAAAGTATGATAATGTTTCGTTTCTGAAGTATCACCGTCCGTGTAACGAGGACTTATGTTTTTTCGACGAGCACTTTTGAATTTATTTTTATGCCTGGTTATTTTTTCAGATGATAGCTTATGGTAGTTTTTCCCTCCGCGTTTTAAAGTCACATTTCGATCAGGCTCACGGTTAAAGTTTTGTATAGGATACTTTTCCGATCTTCTTCCTGTAGTGTGCAATGATATTTTTCCAAATTCAGGATAGGCCCAGCCATTATTTTCGGCAGAACTCGTGTTATTCACAGCATATGAATTACATTCCGCCGTCGATCTAAAGAATATTAATGGTATAATTATACATCCAGGAAATAAAGTAATCTGAAATGGAAACAAAAAAAGCATATATCATTCTTACGAAGGATTAAGGACTTAATAAAACTTACCAACGGATTCATTCTTAATGTATGTATTTGGGTATCCTAATATTGTTTGATGTGGTTCGTTCACTGTCTTTCACAGAAATGATTATTTGCCATTTCTTTATAGGCATTTATATGAGGATGAAACATAAATGAAATTGAAAAAAAGATGTTTTATGACTTAGTAGATTGTATACTCTACCTTAAATATAGGATTATAGGATTTTTAACCAAAAATAATGGATTGGAACAGAGACTTCGTCTTGTAAATGTTTCATATTTAAATGAATTCTATATTTAAATAATTAAAACTTTCACGAAATGCCTTAAGTTAGTTATACCCGATTCAAAAAGGGAATAAAGCGGTACAGGCCAAGTAATATTTTTTACGATTGAAGGCCTTCGATCGCGTGACGACTTGGAGATGTGTTTGCACGGGTGTGGAAGAGCAACTTTTGTATAAATGTTTTAAATTTCTTTAGGTGAATATTTCAAAGAAGCTCATTTATGTAGCTATTAAAGTGCATTGAGCTCCAATTTACGGAAATGTAGACGGGCTTATGTAATTTCCTATAGTATCCGCACTTTGTTCAATAGTATATCATTTTTCCGGATTCCCCTTTTTTGATAGGAGAACGGGGTTAAGTAACAGATAAGATTATTATTTTTCTAATCTAAAGTAAGCGATGACAACCAAAGGTTGCATTCATATATTGTTTAGCCAACTAAACATCCCAAATAAAATTAAAAACATTGTTTAAACCTATTTAAGTTTTGGATTTATTGACTATATGAAATCAACAGTGGCGAAGTTAATCTAATTCAATTCTATTCTCTAAAAACAAGCTTCCAGTGTGCATCTTTGATTCCTTAATTTTAAGATGTGAGCTTAGTAAATCGTCCATCGTGATATTGACGTTTGTACTGCTCAGAACTGGAACACCAGAACCTGAACCAGATCGGTCACGCGTCTCGATTAGCTGCCTCATTCTGAAAACAGATGCGTTTCGGCACATTTCTCGAAGATCTGAGCCCGAGAATCCGTTTGTTAGCTTGGATAAACGGTTTAAATCAACATCCTGACTTATTTCCTCCGTATGCAATATCAATTTAAGGATGTCACTACGCTGCGTTTCGGAGGGTAGGCCAATATGGAATTGAGCTGGCATGCGGCGGACAATGGCCTTGTCCAAGTCTTGGGGTCTATTGGTGGCACCCATGACAATAACAGTCGATTGGTTGTTTGTGCTGAGCCCGTCCCACAACATCATGAACTGTGTCTTCATCATGGCAGTGGCCTCGTGGTCGTTCATGTTGCGAGATCGCAGGAAGGAATCGATTTCGTCAATAAAAATAATGCAGGGCTCTATTTTGGCAGCCAGCGAAAACACGGCCGATGTCAATTTCTGCGACTCCCCATACCATTTGTCGGTAAGTAAAGCAACATCTAAGTTAATAAAGCGCATTCCCGCCTCTTTAGCAGTGGCCTTGGCGATTAACGTCTTTCCGCAACCCGGCGGACCATGAAGTAAAACGCCTTTGGGCGCCTGCCATAGCTTTGATCGCTTGAATAGGTCCTTGTGCTGCACTGGAAGCACTACGGATTCACGAAGCTCCTGGATAACCGTATCCAGTCCAGCAATATCGCTCCAACTAACTGTGATGTCTGCAGGAACAACAAGGTGTGACGCAATCATTAACTCGTAGTCGTTAAATTCCTGGGGATTTAGTTTAAATCCATCCTTTTCAGCCAGTCTACAACAAAGCATCAGAAGTCAACTTTAGTAAAATACTCAATTTGTTAAAGAAATATACAAGTTCAAACCTCTTCAACTGCTCTTCCGCAAGGATTTTTGCTTTTTTCTTCGCTTTACTGGTCGGGTCCAATTGGTTCATCATCCATTTCACCGAGTAATAAGTTACCAACGAAGCGACGGAGAGGCGAATCAGGACCTGAAACATTTGCCCTCTGCTAAACTCCACTCCCCCGAGTCCGAAGTTGTCCATTGTTTTGCCAAAACCTTTTTACTTATAAAATGAAGTAGAAAAAACTTTGGTTTTATTTTTCCTAACACGCACTGCGGCGTTAATGTGACCAAGCTGCAGTTCTCGATAAATACTAATGGTGGAGTAACATCGATAACTAAGAAAGTACCAAAAAAAATACCAAACATACAAAAAAATAGCTTTGAGGTGAGTTTCTTTAGTTGGATTCCTTTGTTTCAAATTCCAAAAGCGATCGATTATTAATTTTAAACTTATTGTTTTAATTCTTTTCAAGTTTAGCATGAAAAAAATTCACGTTTAGTGCCTAAAATACTCTATTATTTTGAAAAATGTTACACTTTATTGAAAAATGCTTTCTTTTACATTATATTTTGAATTTAGCAGTGCGTATGGTTTTTACTTTTAGAACCATTTAAGGTGTGTAGAATATTGGACTAATGTTCCATAATTTTAGTTTTGAATCAATCCATGGACGAAGCTGGGCAACATTGGCATACACACCGGGAATGTTCACCTCTCCACATCCAATTCCCCAAGCAACGATTCCAGCAGACTTAAATCTGTTGGGTTGACCTTTGATGGGACACACTAAGGGCGATCCACCATCTCCCTTGCAAGTGTCCTTATCTTTTTCGCCTCCAGCGCAAATAAAACTCTTGTCCAAAATAAAGTGTCTTCCAAGGCGTGTTTCGCGCAGGTTTGCCTCACACCGTTGACTGGGAACGACAGGCAAGTCTACCTTCTTTAAGATGACCTGGTACTCTCCATCTTTTCCGAACTTGTTCTTGCCCCAACCAGTGGCATAGCAACGCTCAAAATCGAACAGATCACCTACATTTGGCAAACAAACGGGCTGGATATTGCTTTGAAGGGTGAAAGGACTCTCCAGTAAGAGAACCGCTACGTCATTATAAAGAGCTCCCTTGTTGAATTGCTCGTGATACACTATTTCCTTGACATAACGATCCTCGTGGGGGACAACTTCACTCTTCGTTTGCGTATCCCATTCTCCAGCCCTCACTGAAATGGAAGATTTAACAAGTTACTCACACAAATGGATGATTTCATTTTATAGATATTTCTCACCAACGATTGTAGATGGCTTTTTAGTGTGAACACAATGAGCAGCAGTCAAAACCACATCTGGAGCTATCAAAGCCCCACCACATTCGTACAAGTTTAGTTCACCTTCTTCCCGTAGAATGGCAAGCATCCAAGGGAATTCCCCGAACTCGGCCTCCTGATTCACAGCACCGGTAATTTTAAAACCAACACCGTTTGGATTTGAGTATCCGCAACCTTCGGGGGCTTTTGGAATGACGATCGAGCCGTCCGGTTCGGTTCTCTGTTCATGAATGGATTTCGTTTAAGCCTATACACTCAATGCAATACATTCTTACATAATACCTTGTTTGGAAGATCACAGCACAGCTCCAAGGGGTTTTTACATGGTGCGTCAGTATCAATGCGAATGTCAATTATATTTTCGCCGCTGGTGTTTATTGTGTTATTTGAGCAGAGCCACCGGGGTACACACTCCTTTTGATAGCCGCACGACTGATACTGCGTGGTTCCAGTAGACGATGAGTCTTTAGGATTGACAGAGACATTTGGAACGGGGGGTGCTGGAGTTGGTCGGATTGTGGAGCTAGGATTGGTCTCATCTGTTTTAAAAATGTCGGCAATTAAATTGTCCAAGGACGTGTCTTGTTGGGCTCCACACGAAAATATGCAGGCATAAATTACAAAACTATAAAACAGTATCATATTACTGAAAAAAGAAGCACACAAAAATAAGTTAGCAGGTTTAATATTATAAATTTAGGTCAAAAGAAAGGTAAAGGCCGATAAAAATATATACATACAGAGGTACATATGTTTATCTGTATGTAGTATAAACAAGTTTTTTTTATTACTGAACCGAATATCATTTCTCCGATACCTTTTGCCCCTGCAATAAAATTCTTTACCGGCTTTTTAGAAACGTTTCATTTTAGATCTGAATTCTTATCAATTATAATTGAAAAACATTTGATACTCAAAATGGGATCAATAACGTGTTCCCATTTCAACAATAAAGAGCTTTTAGAACTTTAAGTGATAAGATTTTAAATATGTACTAGCCTGAATAAGCCTGGGTCAATTTTTTTTGGACTAAATAACAAAAAAACTGATAACGAATACTTTCCATGCTAATTTAATATTTGTTAAATCCTGCTTTAGTAGCATGGGAATTACTAATTTTCCACGGTTTTACCCGGAAAAAGGTACTTTTTTATAGCGTTGATGCATTAGAATAATTTAACATATTATTTACTAATGCCGAATTTTAGTTATACATTGCCAATAATTTTAAAAGCTTGATTTTACGTAAAATTACAGTTTGATTTTTCATTATCACTGCTATTAAGTGACAATGAGTCTTTTCCAATTATAATGAACCAAAACAGGTTTTAGTTTTAAATAAATATCATCGCTATGAAATAACAAATTTGCATACAAATGTACATCGTACCTGATTATTTAAAGTACTGGACCAAATTATTTTAAACTTTTTTTTATAGCTTCTAACAAAAGATTCAATAGCATTCAATAAATCTATACCTATGTATGTATGTATATTTTTTCATATTTTATAAATAAAGCACTTCAAGACTCAAAATACAAATATTTTACGAAAATACGATTTATCTTATTACCACCTTATTTATAGTTATAATTATATTAGATATTGTTAAATACGTACACGATCAATTTTTTTGTTATTTTCTACTTTGATAAACCACAGCGAGGTTCTACAAGCAATAAAGAATACACTCAACTGATTTGATTTCTGATTCAATCTAAAGTTCGAGCTGACAAGCTTAGCTTTTTATACCCTAGCAGAAGGTATTGTAATTTTCACACGAAGGGTGTAAAGATAACATGAATGATCCAATGAAGTGCATAGTTCTTATGTACATATGTACTAAGGATTACGCCTAACCCGATATAACCATGTGCGTCGGGCTGTCTATTTCTACGAAACTATTCTCTCAGTTTTCAGGCTTTCCACTCGTTTTAAACCATTTAATGTTAGGATTTTAAATGATTACATCTATTCTATATAATCGAAATACCATATTAATTCGGAAGGGTATATAATTATTGGTTTTTATAGGTTGCAGCTTTCTTTTCGTTTTTTTGTGAAGAAAGAGCTTTAAAGCTGGATCAAGATTAAGATCCAAACTTACCTAAGATATACACTTTAAGGGGTATGGCTATTTTAATACTAAAAACTAGTAATAACTTAAAAACTCTAAACACTGGTTGAAAACTTTATTTAAATGTAAGAAATATTTTAAAAATAAATAAATAGAAATAAAAAAAGTCTCATTAAATCTTGAACCTTAAAAACGTTTGTTTTATTATTAAAATGATAAATGTAATTTATTTTAAATGAGGGATTTTCTTGGGAATTTTTTGGGAATGAATGAATTACGAATTTATTAATCTTAGCTTATGCAACAATAATTTAATAAAAGCTTAAATATATTTTAAAATTTAAATTAATAACACGAGTGGAATGAACGAAATAAAACATAACTTTTGCGATAAACTATCGAAAGCATCAATGTCTACGGCTTTCGTTTCTAAATGTGTGCGTAATATTCGATGTGCTTACACATACATATGATGTACAAAAATTCTTATTGTATTCATCATATGTACACATCTTTTTAAATCCAAACACGGTTCCTAATTGTTCAGTATTTCCAGAAACATGGAATCGTTTAAGCAAAATGACGGCAATCGTGACGAGCTGATTATTCAGCAGCAGCGTGAAATAGAAAAGGAGGTAAGTGGCCATGTACTATTCGAGCAAGGTGCAAGAATATTAAATGAATTGCAACCCAAAACACAGATCAGCGATACCACTCCTTTAGTCAGCGAGCAGTTGCCGCTAACGTGCCTGTGGGCTGAGTACAATGGCGATGAGGTTTTTACTGCCAAAATTCAGGATCTCTCGAAAAAGTACAAGTTCATCCGGCGCACCCGGCCCGATGGCAACTGCTTCTTCAGGGCCTTTGCATACTCCTACTTGGAGTACTTGATCTCAAACAACAGTGCCTACCAGGAATTCCGCAAGCTGGCTGAGGAGTCCAAGGACAAACTCGTTCAGCTAGGATTCCCCAGCTTCACATTGGAGGACTTTCACGAGACTGTAAGTACATCAGGAGAATGATTCTTGAGCTTTTAAAGTAAAATTTATGTTCCGATTCTCTCAGTTTATGGAAGTCATAAAACGTGTAAGTCCAGACGAAGCTGGTGGCCACGAAAAGGTGCAGACAGAGCTGCACAAGATATTCAATGAGCAGGGATACTCAGACTATGTGGTTGTCTATTTACGATTAATTACCTCCGGCAAACTTCAGGAGGAAGCAGATTTTTATCAGAATTTCATCGAAGGTGACTTCACAATCGAGGAGTTTCGCCACCAAGAAGTAGAGCCAATGTACAAAGAGTCGGATCATATCCACATAATCGCCCTATGCACTGCCCTCGGTGCAGGGGTACGCGTGGAGTATCTAGATCGCGGCGAGGGCGGAACTGTCAAGGCCCACGATTTCCCCGAGGGAACGGAGCCCAGAATTTATCTGATATACAGGCCAGGCCATTACGATATATTGTATCCAAATTAGTTTGCTCTTGATAATTTTTAAATCATCAAAACCATTTATGTATATAAAATGTAAAATAAAATCTCATTTATTTGCATATGAATTCTAATTTTCAACTACTAACCGGGGCTTTATATATTGTGATAAGTAAAAGGACAGAGCAAACGCAAAATTTACACATATCGTAGTTGTTAATTTATTTAAACACTATTCTTTATTATTTGATTTGAACGATTGTGATAGTGACATAATGAAATTGTCTAATGTTTTATAAAATATTAAGTTTTTTTTTAACGGTATTTCGCCATTATTTCTTCGGAAAATTTCTGGCGATGCGCAGACAATGAGAGGTTCACAATAATCTCTCGATCATCCGTCCGTCAGGCGCCTCCACAGTACGATTTAATTGTAGGATGATATTGACCACAAGATTTTAGCTCAGTAAAGACTTCCGTGAAGAATCCAGGCTCAGCATTGATTTTAAGCATTTTATCACTTAGCTTGTTCACAATAACCAGGCATCTGTAATTTTGAAACCTTTGTAGTCGAATCATGTGAATCATATACGATTTAAAATATCATACCTGTCCCAGAACTTTTCCTTTGAGTCTTCCACCAAAAATGGCTTGAGGGGATAACTGATCTCATTACCCATATAGGAGTATGACAGATAGAGGCAGGTAAGCACAGAGGCCTGGAGATCGGATTCCTTGCTTTCCTCTCCGCTAACTAGTTCTCGGACTAGCATGTAAACAAACACGACGTTTGCCGGGTTTATAAACGCCACATCCTAAATAAAGAAATGTGTTTTAAGTATATATTAATTTGTTCGGAGTCTCTAAACACCAGTAAAGTATAAGCTCGATATCCTTTTGTCGTACCTGCCATCCTTGGAGCAGTAGGCTGCGATCAACTGCTCTGAGCCACATGACTGCATCGCCAGCATCGAAGTTGTTAAGTCTCTGGCACCGGCAGTGCAAGAACATTCCCAAGCACTTCAGCAATTCCGAAGTGGATGCCTATAAAAAAAAGGTTATTATTTTTTTTATATGCTTTGAAATTGAATGAAATTTTTAATTTAAAAATATGTATATCTTACCTGAATAACGGTTTTACGAGGGATCTGGTTTGTATTTTTGATCTGCATGGACGCCGGCTGCAATTGCGGCGGCAGGGTTAGCGTCAGCGGCTGCTTCTGGATTAGCTTGTTGTGGTTCGTTATCGAGTTCTTGTTGTTGACCTTAACTGGGTCTTTCGCCTTGGAAGGATTTTGCGATTTGCTCGGCCCGGTGTTCGTCTCCTCGCGGATGTCCTGAGCCTGGTTCTGATTGCAGTGCTGGTGCTGGTGTTGGTGCTGTTGATTGTGCTCCTCAATGCGGTTGCAGTGCAGCTGGATGTTTCGGTTTTTGTCGGACGATGAAGCGAATGAGGACTCTAGAAGCTGGGCCTTGAAGCAGGCCGTGGGCAGGTTCGCGCACTTATTCTTGTTTTCGATCTTTTTCTTGTTGTGAGACGTGGATAGCTTCTTCCAGGAGAGAGCATTGATGAAAATCGAGTGCTTTTTCAGGTTCTTCTCAAAGGAGCTCTTCTCTGCCTTGAGCACAGAGTTCTCGTTGTGTGCGTCCAGGACATTGGTAATAGTGTCCTTGGACGCGTTCGTCAAGTTGTTCAAGTTGTGCGAGCTCAGCTGAGTCTGCGTCTGCAAATTGATGTGCACGCCACCGCAGGTTCCCTGTTGTCCTATGACGTTCTTCGACAATTGATGGCATGCCGATTTTTTGTTTTCTCTATTTTTTGCATTATTTAACTGCTCATAGGAGAAGTTATTGAGATGCGAATCAATCGATCCTGTACTGTCATTCTCGTTTCTTATATCGGTCGAATGATTATATTGGAAATTTGGCTGAGACGAGTATATAGGATGACGATCCCGCGGATTAAAACTTAGCACCGTTCCCATTTTTGCTGTAATTAGGGGCTTAATCAATAAGTTACGAATAAAATGACCCTCACCCTCTGTTGGTAAGGTTATTTTAAAATATTGATTTTTAATCAAAGTACTCATCTCATTTACATACTCTTCAATGCTTTTATTTCAACTTGTATTCGCAAAAAAGCTTTAAATAACTGTTTTTTTGAAGAGTAGTATTTTGTAAAAAAGTTTTTCAAAAGATGTTTTTACAAATTTTTACCTTCTTTGTCCTATGTATATTAGTTTCGAAGAAAAAAATTTTCAAGACTTTGTTACTACGCCACTTTCTGTCTGCAGGAGCACTTTGTTATGCCATTTTAAACGACCGCATAATTGTACCTATGTATGGAGTCCTTTTCCAACTATCATATATTTTTTTATCGCACAAATTCCAACGAAGCACTTGTTTATGAAAACATCTTTTCGCTACAAGCTTATGAAATAAGTACACAGTTTTAAAATCGATACAAGTTTGCGCAGGCCCAAAAGTGAGGGTGGGATCTGGGTCCTGGGCGCTTTTCTGGGCATGCTCAGTACAGGTGTTTTCGTGCATTTTTTATAGTATTGTCAGCAAGGATATTTTGGAGCTGCCATAGTTTTTTTTTTAGATATGTAGTCATGTAGGTTCCTCTTCATTGCAAGGCACCTACATATTTCAGCGTGTGTTTCGTATTGTCAACGGTTTTAATTATTTTAAGATGTTAACGTATACGTTTGTAAATTTAAAAAAAAAAAATAATGTTACTTTAATAAAACTAAAATATTTATTTATAAAGTTAGGCAAAGAATACAAAATTTTAAAATAAAAAAGTTAAAAACCTTTTTAAAAACTACCAAAAAGTAACAGTACTTTGAATCATTCCAACAATAATCAAAAATATTCAATAATCTTTTCAAGATAGACTTCAATAAAAGAATTAGTTTTTAAATACACAATACAATTTTTATTTATTTAACTATAGTAACAACTTCTGTATTAACCCCTAATAAGATAATGCTGCCCAAGCACAAAACACAAACAGTTATGGCAAGATCGCCTAAAAAGGACTGAAGGATAACAAAGATGTTGCTAAATTGCTTAACTCTGTTTCCAATCTGTGGATTCATTAGCAAGATTAGCATGGGACCTAAATTTGATGGTAATGTCGCCCTTTTATGGTATTGGAAGAAAACAAACTCCAGAACCGCAAAAAGAAGGACGGGCACAAAAACACTGCTGTTTGTGTAAAGTGCTAGTACAAAGCCGACAACAGCTGCCAAAATAATGTGAATCCGGCTTTTAACTAATATGTTTGAGCCATTGGGTTGCGGAGGAGCTGGTTGTTCCGGCAGAAAGCTCCTTTTAATAGGAATATCAGGTTCCACCTCAGGGTCGGAATATTGTTCAGGTGTAGTCGGTTCGCCTTCTGAAATAAAGTCGAAAGGGTAATGTCAAATGTGCAATAAATATGTGCATTTGATTAAACTTAGGTTACCTAGCGTTTCCTTTTCGATAGATGTAGCTCTGCCATTCAGTTTGTCTAGCCGTGATTTGGATGCCTCTAAAATCTTTTTGCGACGTAGTTCCCGTCTTAATGCAATTGCGTCCTTTGCACTCTTGTCCTCTATTGTTGATTCTGTTTGCTCCATTTAAATGTGTTGTCAAGTTTTTTGACTTCAAATTTTAACAATATTATAAGACAACCTAATATTATATTCTGTTTGTTTTTATTCAAGAATGTCAAGCTAACAGCGATAGGTATACATAAATTGAACCAGTGGAATGTGGACTAGGGATCCCATTTGCTAAAATTCAACCTATTCCAAATTAAAATCAGCTGTTTCTTTTGTAATTTTATCAACTTATCCCTAAGAATATATAATTTTTAATCTCCATAAAAATAAAATTTAAGTTATACGAAAATTAAATTTTGATACTTTATTCTGGTTTATTATATTAACAATACATGACGTTAACACAATTTTTTATATCTTTTCCAAGCGTCTGGGTGCATAAAGAAGTACGTACGCAGAATGCCAGTCCCCGCCTCCAGAAAGCCGCAAAATCTCTTCAGAGGTCACAGTCGAAACGTCATCGTCATCGAATTTGAACCAAACGTCGCCGCTAGAACGCACCCAGGCCACATAATGTCCAGAAGAACTTGATCTGCCCTTATGTGTTAACACAGCCTGCAAGGTGTAGTATCCGGAATTGTTGCTTCCCAGGTCGTCATCGAACCAAAACTGCTCGTACTTGATGTCCTTCTTCTCCTCCTTCGCTTCATTTGGCTTCACAACGTCCACTTCCATTTTCTTGTCTTCAAGATCCTTAAATTTGGCGCGCATGGGACACAACTTGTTTTGTAACTCCGGAGTGCACAACTCAAAGGCATCAAAGTCTATCGGGAATTTAATATCCTTCAATACCTTCGCATTAATTCCTTCCTTTCCTTTGTATTGGAAGCGAACAAACTGGACCGTCAAATATGCCGGTAGACGGCTTACCAAGTACTGCAAACAACAAACTTATTTGGTTAAAGAATATATATATATTTTAAGGTCGACTTACGTTTCTAGTGTACTGAGCATCGCGTCCCAAAGTCTCCGATTTCTTCACCAATTGCTCCTTCATTTTCTAAACAATAAATAGTACCAATAAATAAATTCTATATTTCGTAGTTAGTAACTAACCGATTTTAGACCACTCTGCATATACTTGACATCCATTGAGATAAAGCAACTCAACTGCAGAAAGTTCTCAGTTGTCACTGTGGAGGGTTCATCGGGAACTTCCTCCGAACTCATTTTTATTTCAAAAGTTCCTCCGAACCATTGGTCAATGAATGAGCTAAAACAAAAAGTATTAAACATTATTTATTTTAAAATTCTAAGAAATAGTTTATTACCTGTGTTGCTTCTTTTGGACAGCAGTACTCGAAGGGTCTTGGTTTGTGGGACGAAGCTTTTGCTGAAGCATTTTCAAAATTTCTGCCCAGCATTCGTTGGCATCCTGTTGGCGGTAGGTACCGTTTTCACCGGTCTGGGCAAATTGTGGAGATGCCCTGTGCAAAGCCTGTAGCAGGACTATTGGAGTCACGGTAGTGCCCTTCTCCATCTGAGCAAATATGGATTTCATGGCAGATGAAATTGAAAATGCAGTTGACATCGTGTCGGTTCCATCGTGGTTATAGGCTGTCAAGGCAGTACGAAGCTCAGGCACCGCGTTCAAGCATTGAACGGTGGCGTTCATGTAGCATGTATTGCCAAGGTTTGTAAGCCCGGCTGGTAAACGCATCTGTAAAAGATGACAAAACATAACAAAATAGTTGATTAAGAAATACAATTAAGAATGAAATTGGTTTTTACGAATATATGTAACTTTTTAGTAAATTGTAAAAATATGCAAATTTTGTTGAATGACTAAGCATATTTTTATGAACTAAGAAAATGAGATCTGGCGAACCCGTAATGCCTTAAAATGGAGGAAGAATACATACGGCTGTTGCGGCTTCCGCTTCATTCATGTCTTCGATGAACTTGACCGGTGTAGCAGGCACTTCTGGTACACTTTCCTTGCTGCCCAGCAACAAAACAACAGCTCCCTGCGAGGCCAATAAGATTAGTAAAGGATCGAAAACCCCTTAAATTATTACTTACATCTTTCAATTGCAAGTTCCACTGATCATCCTTAAGAATGCCACCCTTGCACATGACCTTTTGACGCTCCGGCTGGACGCCAGTAAGTGCAAACAATTGGGCTTTAAACAAGATGGGCTCCTCGTCGGTGTTTACCTCAATATCTGTGTAGAGCTCCCGGCCCCACTTTACCTTAACTGAAAGCAATAACTTTAGTTTTTTGATACAAACAAAAACGAAGCGGTGGATTACCTTTAAACGAGGGCATTGCTAAGTTTTTCGCAAATATAAGTTCTTTTTTCTGTAAAATTCAAAGTCATACTAGCCGAAATGGAGATGGGTAAAACTTCGATATATTTATGCGGTGTTTCGTACAGCAATTACAAAACCTATCGAGTTTGGAACGGTGGCATTGGACTGTTTGTGATTAATAATATATGCAAATTTTGATACAGAGTGTATGTATTATTAAAAAAGCTAAAATAGTTTTGTTTCTTTTTAAGAATAAAAATGCTGTAGTAAAGTGGCCCAAACAGCTCTTACAGAGTTTGGTTCAATCTCCCTCTTCCCAACCATACAAAAATTATACCTATCGATAGACTCATGTAACTACGATTACCATCGATAAAACAGCTGACAGTTTTCAGAATTCATTTTTTATAATTCATTAATTGCCCACATCGGCACATTTAATTAGATTAGAATCCAAAAAATATAGAAAACATGAATGAAGCGGACAGTTTTGCTGAAATCTTCCGAGGCGGACTACCCCATTGCCTACTCATTGTATTTTCTATGTTGTTACTATGCTCACCGGTAATGCCCAGCGAATTCGAGGTTATTTCCATGACCAAGTTTGATGTTAATGGACAGCATTTTGGTAAGTAAATAATGGATAAGCTACAGATTAATTATGTAAGTTCGTTTCAGAGTAGATTCCCAAATGCGAAACCTCTTAAAACGTTCCCCGCTTCAACATGCGGTTGTGACCCTAATTTTCATAAACATTGATGGGGTTGTTTCTCCCTTATTTAATTAGCAACATTGAATCCGATTAGGGCATATAGTGTGTTTCTTATCTTATTTTGTTAAAAGCCAGTAACTACTGGCATTCGAATAAGCCAAATGATAAGCTTTTCTGACTCCCATGGGAGGACTGCATCCACAAAACTTTTTCATTTAAACTTTGATCATTAGAAAAACTAGGTCAAATTCATTATTTGCATATCTTATACAGAATCTTTTTAGTCTTTTACAGAAGAAGCCTTCTACATTAAAAATATTTATAAAAATCTAAGTTATTTTCCCCAATAAGAAAGTTTCCAAGGCTAATGAAAATATGCTTTTTGCTTTTAGGAAGTCGAGCATCTTCAATTTCCCTTGAAGCCAGATCCTTGTATTCTTGGAATACCTCTCGGCATTGCGTTCTTACGCGGTAAGTATATAATGTTACATTTTATTTTAAATTGTAATTTTCCAACCTAAATTTTTCGTATAGTCTTACCGATTTGTCGATCCATGATTTCGACAAGCTAAGACAAAATGCGGGCGGCCTAATTCTAATGTTGCCAGCTAATATTTTGGATTTGGATGTCGAAACCAGAGAATTGATCATGATTTTGGAGCAATCTATGCTTGCACATGCAGTTGTAGCTCCCATTTATTTTGCACCATACAACAAGGACTTGGAAAAGATCATAGATGATATCACTTATACTACCACCGACAGTGTGGCGAAAAATCAAACCGCATTGGGACAATTGATTGTAACAGTATCGGCTAATCGTTACCACATTAATGTTGGTGGTGGAAGTATTGTGGCCAACAAGAACAGCAAAGTTCCTATTATCCAGGGCGAGCTGATTCCCAATCAGTTGGCACTCAAACCCAGCGAATCTGTTACCGATGGACAAAAACTTCCAGTTATATTAATAACAGCTAACCTGAAGACTTTTGGAATATATAATGTGAGTATTCGAAGAAAAAATATTTTAAATTAAACAACTCATTTTCCTTCTTGTTTTATTTGATTAGGATTATCCGTTGAATGCTGATGCTGCTGTTTTATTAGCACTTGTTGAATTGTTCAGTAAAGTGCACTACACAGCCACCATGGCACCCAAGTATCGCCTCAAATTTTTGCTCTCTGATGCCGGCTTGCTACTAAATTTCCAAGGCTCGAAGAAATGGCTGGAAGTAGATGACAATGCTCTTCAGGTAGTGCTCAAAAAATGTATACTGTATTTCTTTTATTAAAAATGTGTTCTTTATCTTTCTCTAGAATGTAGAATTTGTTCTATGCTTAGACACCATAACGGAAAGTTTATCCAATAATCCAGACAATGCTTTATACATGCACGTTTCCAAACCACCAAAGGAGAAGAGTTCGATAAGCAATTTCTTCAAGCTCCTAAAATCAGCCGCTGAAAAGTATTCGAATGGATTAACGGTTGAAGGTGTTCATAAGAAGATCAATTTGGCAGATTCTAAACTCGCCTGGGAGCATGAACGATTCAGCATTAAACGTTATCCTTCCTTTACTTTATCTTCTGTAAAGAGTCCCAGAAGCCCCATTCGAACAACTATTTTTAAGAACGACGAGAGTCAGATTCTGGAACACACACTGAATACGTCAAGAATTATTGCTGAAGCTCTTGCTAGTTTTATGTACAAAGTTGACTCCGTTTCTGGCATCTTCGATGGAGAGTTGGTAAGAAGAATAGACCAAAGGCAAAAATGAAAAAATATTTAATACATTTCTTTGTATTGCAGGCCATTAAAGAAGAAAACTTACTGCCATACTTCGGAGTCAAATCTATACTTCACAACAATGATGTTAAGGATGCTTTCGAAAAATACCTTAGTAATGTTAAAATCATTTACGATAAACCCGACAGTCGGGATCCTGACTTTATGTTCTACAATGAGCACGATGTAAAGCTCAATGTCTATAGAGTAAAGCCAGCGATTTTCGACCTCTTCCTCACCATTGTCATTGGCATTTACCTACTGACGGTGTTTCTAGCCATTCAATATTTCCCCCGACTTTATGATGAGGTGTCGAAATTAACGAAAGAAGAGCCAGTGGGACAACTTAACGGACATTCTTCCGAACGACTAAAAATGAAATCGCATTAGCATAAAGACGGTATTGAGTAAAAACATATTTGAATGTAGGAAAATTTATGTCCAAAATTCTTTTTCATCAATTTACTGATAATGATAATAAAACAATTGTTACTTTAAAGATAAAATTAAATGGTAGAATGTGTCCAATGTAGTTCCAAAGTAAATATAAATTCATTTGTTATAAATAATAGTTTTTTTTTTATTTTACATAATATATTATTACTTTTTTTTTATAAATATTTTTGGTTATGTATATAAATTTTAGTTATTATTCACATTGCCGTTGCTGAAATTGGAGTTGCCTGAATTATGGGCACGGCTTGGCTTTGGCAGAGGGTTCCAATCCAAATTGGACGATGTAGGCGATGACTCTCTGTATTGGGTCTTGACCTTTGTGATTTTACTTATAAACACATTGTTTGGAGTTGCCGACTCGTTGGCCTCCACCGCTGACGGAGAAATATTTGCAGAAGTCACCTCCTTAGAAGATCTAATATTAACGCTATTTAATTCATTGGGATAATTATATGTGGTATCTGAATATGAAGGAGTCATGTAAACTTTGGTGCCCTTAGCCGCACTTTCATTTAAAAGCTTCTGATTGCGACTTATGGATTCAAGAACCTCTTTAATTGATTTCTTCTTCCTCATCCTAGGCGTGGGTGTAGCATTGGAGTCCCGCTCCTCTGAGATTGATGACCTAATGCGATCGAAAGAATACCTGTCCGCCAGCCTAACCGGCCTCTCCAATTCGAAATCTTCTCTTATTTGCAAATCATTTGGTTCTGGGGAAGTGGACTGCACACTATTGAACCCATAATGGTTATCTTCTGGAGTTTTAGATCCATTTAAACGTGCGTGAGCTGCATTTTCTTTGATAACTTTATTAGGAACGCTGGAACTGATGTTCTCTTCAAAAATTTGTGAGATTTGCTTAACAGTGCCAAATGAATTAGTTTTCTTTTCTTGCTCTGGCTCGATGCTGGAATCTTGTTCGGATTCATTGACTAGCTTAACAATGCTATTATCAGTAGACTGATGTGCCTTAGATGTGGTTGGGTTAAGATCGCATGCCGAATTTACAATAGTGACTGATTGTTTGGTAATTTTCGGAGTCTCCGCTTCTCTTACAGACTCGTCTTTAGCTGATTTTTGATCAGAGACGGCGACCGTGACGATTTGCTTTTCAATATTGATCGGTTCCTGGTGCTGAATGTTATAGCCACCGTTCTGTTTTCGCTCAGTGCATAGTATTTTAGATTCATTAGTTTGCCTTACATGTATTGCGTTACACTGTGGTGCTTTGGACGTGCATGGATTAAGTTCTGTGGCTGGGTCGGATGCAATATCTGTGCCTATACTTTCAGATTCATTAACCTGCTTTACAGGGGATGTGCGAGAGGTTGGTTTAGTAACCGGGACGGGTGCAGGAACCTTTTCAACAGTTTCGACCTTTTCGATTCTTTCTATTTTTTTGATTCTTTCCACTTTTTCCACTCTTTCTACATGTGCAATTGTGCCAGATCCACCATTAGTTTGCTTAATATCTACTATCTGTGTTTTGGACGTGCTGGGGCTATTTTCACTATCAGTAACTACAATGGTCACCGCTGGCTTTTGGTTAATTGGGGGACTCGAGTTCCGGACTTCCTTCTCAACGGTAGGGTTTTCCAAGGACTCGTTTCTGTTATTGACGTACTGTTCGATTTCAGAGGCCAGTGATTCAATGTCCTTGGTTGCCAGGTAATCTGGGACCTAGAATAAATAAATATTTGACACTATCAAATGTATAACTTAATATTTTAACTAATTTACTGTTGATTTTGGCGGTGGTGGTGGCGGTGCCCTCCTCTTTTTCCGGTATTTTCTAGGACTCTTGGGGGAGTTGGGACATGAATCTGGCTCCGATTCAAATGGATTTGTGCTGGTTAGACTAGATTGCGAAGACCTAAAAATATCAAACAAAACAAATATTTGAATTTCCCACTCAGATAAGAGTTATCTATTTACCTTATATTCTGTGACATTGGCGAGGAATATCCAGAGAACTGTGTTGTGCTCCGGTAGCGATCATTTCGATTAAAGTACATTCCACTTGATTCAGACTATACATATATTTAAACAAAGTATTAATGTGTTTTTGTTTGATTTAGGGATTAAAATACCTCTCTTCTAGTATCAATATTTTGTAATGATGTGTGTCGATCGCCTCGGAAAATTCTTGAATTTAAATAGGATCTGAATAAGAAAGATTTACATATTTTATACAATTTTTAAATAATATTTATTTTACGTACGTATCATTTAAATCCCGCCTAAGTGTTGGCGGGCTTTCTGATGTTTTATTTATGCCCAATGTGGAAGACTTTTTTTTGCGGAAAGAGTACGTTTTCCTGAAAAAGAAATACAAATTTTAAAGCGTATTGTATGTAAGTTTAATACTGCTTATATGTTTGTCATATTAAGCACCTTGGCTTTGTAGTAATGTAAAAAAATTTAATAGATTTTTTCGATGGATGAAGACATCAGAAAGCTATTTATACAATTTAGGTATCGCTCGATTTACATAAATAAACACACCCGATGATCTGAGATCTGACGAAATAAACTTACCACAAATCTTGTAGGTTTCCAATCGACAAACTGTGTCTTCCATTATCGTTCTTCTTTTTAATGGTGAACCCCAAAATTCTGAGCCGCTTGTGATTATCATCCTCGTAGAAAGGATTCAAGTGCTCGGGGTAGTTGTAAATTGATATGTGACTAGTGTTTCGCTTGTTCCAACTCATTGTGGTTAGTAGTTAAACTTGGGTTAAATTCATCTGAAATATTCAAAGAAGATAAGATGATCTTTAATAAATCAAAATAGGTCTGATCAAATATAAGAAAAACTTACTAAAACCGGTTTAGCGGCTTAGAAAATATACAATCTCAGAAGAGAGCTTATACATACATCTATATATGAGACTCTAAATACTATACTTTTCCTTTATATTATAGAAAATTGATTAAATTAACACTCATTTGGTGACATAAGTGATCAGAGTTTAAGGTGATGATTTCAGAAAATATACCTGAATAAATATGACAAAAAGAAAGAAAATTTCCTTTCTGTTTAACGGTACCATTACTGTTGTCTTAAATATTGTCATATATGTATGTATATGCAAAAACCAATGTTTTATTTAAGTAGAAAGTATATAATTTTTTATTTGATCGTTAAAAGAAACTTTGTTTTTTTTTGTTGTTTATTCCCGGCTATGAGTCAATGAGGTAATGAAATAATTCGCCTGTTGTTTGGATCAAAAGATACTTTATCAAAAGATACTTCCAATTTCGGAATGTCACTATTATTTGGCACGGTTTGTTTGATTTGGGGTCCGGTTAACGAGCCGCAAAAGGTTATTGGTTTCGGTCGGACTAACATTGGCTTGGTTCAGCAATCTCGGATTAATTGACGCTACATGAGTACAAAGTTGAACACGTCTATATGGAATGGACACCAAGGCACACTACACAGAGCATTATTGTGCTGACCATAAATATAGTGATTGCATTATTGACACATTCCCGAAATTCTAAAGTCATATGATTGAACACTTATCGATTGGGTCATTTATAAAAAAAAAACCTTTTATTTATTTAGTTATATCACTTGTTAAACAAAAGATTAATTTGTTTTAGGTACTTTAGAGCTTTGCGCTTCAGCAAATTTATTTCAACTTTCGTGTCGGGAGCACGCACGAATTTTGATTATGACACGAGCATTGGGCCCGTGGCCGCCACTAATGTGAGATCATGTAGATTATTTTAAACACAAACAAATACACATTTTTCAATCTACACACATTTTTTTTGGTACATATCAGGGGGATATAAACATTCGCCCGTTATATAAAGAGCCTTCGCACTTTTGGCTATCACTTTTATTTCCATATACGGATTATGTACCTCATATATACGGGCAGGTACACATAAGTACAAGTTTAGATAAAAATATACACAGGTATGGCCAAGGAAAAGTGATGTGTTCGTATCTCGTAGTTCCAAATGACCTAAAATATTTAGCGGATGAAGCTTTTCGCGATACTCACCCACTGAGTTGTACTTCACGAATAAATGAACTACATGAACTTTATTCACATAGATAGAAAGCTTTTAAATACGAGGGCTTTTTTTTATAAGTTATAGTATGCTCGCACCTATACGTACGTATACTCCACACGAATGTGAGACAATCTATTAAGATCGCCAAATCTTTAAAAGCTAGAAAAATTTATTTTTTTTAAAGGTTTCCTAGATACACTTTCCGAAATGCAGATCATCCCTTTAACTAGCAACTAACTTTCAACTTTCCGATACGATTACTATGGGAGTTTAAGTAATCAATTATATTTATCTTTATTTTGGTAACAATAAAATATGTAAAGCTACAATAAGACATGAAAAAATCAAACACAAAATGATAAATTTGAATGGAAAATTTGTATTTTAAAATTATACAACGTATAATAAAGTTAAACACTGGTATATACGATTTTATATACATTTCTACTCCCATTTTTTTTAGGAACCTGGAAAGTCAACGGAAATGACGCACATTCTTATTTACACACTCAAGAAAAAATTGGTTCCGATTGGTAACAAAGTTTTTTTTATTAACGTTATTTCAAATAATTCTTTCAAAAATTGTTTGCAAAAATGTATTTAAATTTTGTGTATTCTTCAGATGTCATAGAATCTTCGAAATGTATAGCTACGTTTCTGTAAAGTTTTTTATTTATCTTGCAAATGAGGTTAGTTCTAATCTTTGAAATGTTTATATTTTATTAAGATATATTAGAGCTTTGGCGTTCAGGGTCATAATTTATCGTCTAAGAGCTATAAATGCAAATATACAATAAAAAGCTTAAAAGGACAGGTAGGCTTTGTTTATATATACAATTTATCTGAAATGTTAACATGTAAGTTCAATAAAACACCAAATTTTCAAAAAGATGTGGAAGCATCCGCGAATGGTCTAAGCTTATTGGGTATATCTTCATGGTAAGTAGAAGGATGGACGATTTTCCACGTTCAATTTCAAGGATCAAACTTTTTATGTTTGGAAAGATTTTCAGTAAATTTAAAGTTAAATAAATAGTTTCTTTGGGAAAAACTACTAAAATATATTTTTATTCTTTTGGTCTTTGAAACTCTAAATTTTTGTTATCTTTTACCGACCAAGAAAAATCGATGTTTTACATTTATTTACCAGAGACTTGGCAGGCAGCAGGATATCCCATTTATGATCGATGTTTTAATCCTGTGTAAAATTAAATAAAAAAAAAATAAAAATGCATCCGTTCATATTAATGTTTCGTAGAAACAATGTAAGTATATACATATTATTATATTATAAAAATATATTATAAAAAAGCCAACACTTGAAGTAAGGTAACCATAATTATACACGTCACAATAATAAAATTACCTCTTATACGTGTCCTAGAAAATACTCAACAACTTATTTTTACAAAAATATTTTATGTTCGTAATATTGTTTTTAATACCATTTAAACACATTTTTTTTTAATTATTACAATGTTTTTAATTTGAAACACGATTTGATTACTGAGGTCACATTCATGACATAAGTATTTTTAATCTTTTATACAAAAAATCGCGACAAATGTGAAAATGTCCAAGCTGAGTTTTATTACATAATATAGAATAAAAATTGATTAAAGTTTAAACGTAGGAAGTATCAACAATTTAATACCCCAAAATACAATATACTTTGCGTTTTCGAGATTATTGAAACTTTTTATGGCGGGTACCACGTATTCGTTACACCTACTAATACCTTTTATTTTTAATTATCTGTTTTGAATTTAAAATTTCTAGTGCGTTATCAGTTTTCTAACCTCTGCCAATGAAAAAAGCATCGCGACAACTGAAAAGTTTGTTTTAGACACACGAGACAAATTATTTGAGTGCAAAATCGGGAAATACTTTACAGTTTCTCCCAGAATGGCTTAAGAATTAGTTTTACCAAATATACGATACTCGCAACGGTTTTTTTTTCAAAAAAATACTCGGCTTAGTGTGACATTTTTTTAAGAATGTGCCATTCACGGTTGTGATCTCGTTATCTCAAAAAATTGTCTTAAAATTCCAATCAGGACCCGTGTACGACCAGCAGTTCCGGGCCCGGAAAATACCAATTGGAAGCTGCCTCCGAAAGTTTCTTCCCAGAAATGATAGACTTTGTGGCTGGACTCCTCGGCGGTAAAGCATTCAGCTTGGATTTAAATCAATTATTTTAAAAATCAATTCAAATATCTGGACATTTTAGGAGCGGCTGGTGTTTTGGTTGGCCATCCTTTCGATACGGTGAAAGTTCACTTGCAAACCGATGATCCCAAGAATCCAAAATACAAGGGGACATTTCACTGCTGTAAAATGATATTGCAAAGAGACGGTTTTAGAGGAATATACCGAGGAATAAGTAGTCCGATAGGTGGTATAGGATTGGTTAATGCTATTGTTTTTGGGGTGTACGGGAATGTACAAAGATATTCTGGTGAGCCCAACGCGTTGCTGACCCATTTCTATGCTGGCTCCTTAGCCGGCATAAGCCAGTCATTCGTTTGTGCACCCATGGAGCTAGCGAAGACAAGGCTCCAGTTATCACAGAACATTGACAGTGGAATCAAATTCAGCGGACCTATCCATTGCCTCCGACACATATTCAAAACCGAAGGCATTCGAGGCACCTTTAAGGGATTGGTTGCAACAATTCTAAGGGATATTCCAGGTGAGATTATAATCCTCCTATAAATACTTCGTTACGGACTTTTTAGCTTTTAACAATTTATAATTATCTGTTTCAGGATTTGCTGGCTATTTTGTAACCTATGAGTATATAATGGCGCATAACTCCAATCCAGGAGTATCGTTTACACTATTGGCCGGCGGGTGTGCAGGGATGGCATCATGGATATTCTGCTATCCCCTCGACGTGGTGAAGACACACATGCAAGCCGATGCGCTGGGAAAAGATGCCAAATACACTGGATTCGTGGACTGTGCCGTCAAGGGGTATAAGCACGAGGGAATCCAATACTTCTTTCGTGGACTAAACTCAACACTCATCCGAGCTTTTCCCATGAATGCAGCCTGCTTTGTTGTGGTCTCCTGGGTTTTGGACTTTTGGCATTCCAATTATGGCATGAAATCGGTCAAAAACGTCGAACAATCTCTAACCCTAATGAATTTAGACAACAAGGCTCAGGCGGATCTGGACAATGTTGTTCCAACAGTCGAGGAAGCTGTTCGAAAGTTGATCACAGACAATTCCTTACCGTATCAGCCAAGTTCCCCACCGCAGGATGTTGTTCACAACCGTTTTCCCAGTAACACTATGAATATCCCCAAAGAATCTAAAAACCGTATGGCAAACGATGTTAATATAAAATAAAATCAAATTGTTGTATTTTTAATGGGATTTTGTTTGTAAAAAAAAAAAACCTCCATATTAGAAAGATTTGAATCCATAATTTATATTTATTTCAAATTGAATACATAATATAATAAAATAGTAGTTTACCTTAGGTTTAAGTTTTTAAGAGCCGCAGGACATGCATGCATCCTTATTTTCTAGTGAGCACACCATATCCGCCATTTTCTTTTCCCTTTCAGATTCATAGTCCTGAACGCTTTCCTCCTTGATGCCATTCTGGCCGTTTATCTTGAGACCACTCATTTTCTTGTCGACGGTAAACTGAATAGCGTTGGCAGCTGGCTTTGTGCGCAAGTAGTACATTCCGGTTTTAAGACCAGCTTTCCAGGAGTAGAAATGTATGGATGTGAGCTTTCCATAGTTTGGCTCTGCCACATGGATATTGAAGGATTGGCTCTGATCTATAAACGCACCGCGATCTGCGGCCATTTTAATTGTTGATTTAACTGAGATTTCCCAAACTGTTTTGTAAAGGTCTCGGACCTTTTGGGGAATTGATTCAATATTTTGAATGGATCCCCTGCTGGATATGATCTGATTCTTCATGTCATCGTCCCACAAATCCAGCTCCGTCAAATCCCTCAGCAAATGATGGTTGACCACTTGGAACTCGCCAGAGAGTACGCGTCTTGTATAAATATTTGTTGTATAGGGCTCGAAGGATTCGTTATTACCCATAATTTGAGCAGTCGATGCTGTGGGCATCGGAGCCACCAAAAGGGAGTTTCTAACTCCATGTTTTTTGATGGACTCCTTCAGACCTTTCCAGTCCCAAAGATCTGTCGGCGTTTTATCCCACATGTCGTACTGCAGAATTCCCTTACTGACCGGACTTCCTTCATAAGTTTCATAGGTGCCGTCCCTTTGGGCCAGTTCGCAACTGGCTTCCAGGGCTCCAAAGTAAATGGTTTCAAAGATCTGTTGGTTCAAGAGGCTGGCCTCCTCGCTTTCGTAGGGATAACGCATAAGAATCAGCGCGTCAGCCAGACCCTGAACGCCGATGCCAATAGGACGATGCCTTAAATTGGACTTCTTGGCCTCCGGCAGTGGATAAAAGTTTATATCTATTATCTTATTGAGGTTTCTGGCCACGGTCTTGGTGACCTCCTTCAGTTTTTTGAAGTCATACGTCTTCTCTGGCGTCACAAACATATTGAGAGCGATCGATGCCAAATTGCAAACTGCAATCTCGTCGGGCGAAGAGTACTCGACAATTTCCGTGCACAGATTACTGCATTTAATGGTGCCCACGTTCTGTTGGTTGCTCTTTCGGTTGCACGAGTCCTTGAACAGCATGTAAGGATTGCCAGTCTCCACTTGCGACTCAATGATGGCGAACCACAAGGACTGTGCTTTTACAGTTCGGTTTGCGCGTCCCTCCTGTTCGTATTTCACATATAGCTTTTCAAACTCATCGCCCCACACATCATGAAGTCCAGGGCATTTGTGGGGACAGAAAAGCGACCAGTCCTCATTGGCCTCCACTCGTTTCATGAAGAGATCTGGTATCCACAGGGCATAGAACAAATCACGGGCTCGATGCTCTTCCTTGCCAGTATTCTTCTTAAGGTCCAGAAACTCAAAAACATCCGAATGCCAGGGCTCTAGATAAATGGCAAAGGCTCCCGGCCGCTTGCCACCACCCTGATCCACATATCGTGCCACGTTGTTAAAGACTCTCAGCATAGGAACCAGACCATTGGAAGTGCCGTTGGTTCCGCAAATGGAAGTACCCTTTGCACGAATACAATGGACATTAAGACCAATACCACCCGCAGACTTGGAGATCATGGCGCATTGCTCAACTGACTTGAAGATACCCTCAATCGAGTCGGAAGTCATGGTCAGGAGAAAACAAGACGATAGCTGGGGACGATTTGTGGCAGCGGCAAATAGCGTTGGCGAAGCGTGCGTGAAATAACGCTCCGAAAGCAAGTTGTACGTCTCCACGGCAGCATCGATGTCTTCTCCATGGATTCCGATTGCCACGCGCATAAGCATGTGCTGGGGTCGCTCGGCGATTTTACCATTGATTTTAAGGAGGTACGAACGCTCCAGAGTCTTGAATCCAAAGTAGTTGTAACCAAAGTCACGATCATAAATTATAGACGAGTTCAGGCGATCGGCATTCTTTTTCACCACGTTGTAGTGGAATTCCGACACCAAAGGTGCTCTGAGATTAGTCTCTTTATTGACATTGGTATAAAGAGCCTCAAACACATCTGTTTGTAGAAGAAAGATGTTTGTTAGGCGTATATATTAATAAACATATAAGTGCCCCTTCGTTAACATGACGTTTTTACTTACCAGAGAAGACCTTTCTGGTTTCCTTGTGCAAATTGGAGACTGCAATACGAGCTGCCAAGATGGCATAGTCAGCGTGATTACAGGTCAATCCAGCCGAGATTTCAGCGGCCAAGTTGTCCAGCTCCTGCGTGGTCACTCCGCAGTAAAGACCATTAATAACTTGTAATGTAATGGTAACCTGTTGCAAATGGATATTTTTCGACAATTAGTTTAAGAACAACAACGTATATGGCTTTAAAAATATGTAGTTTTTAAAGAATTTTACTATCCTTATCATAATAAAGATTGACTTATCATTAATAAATGACGTATCTACTTTTGTGTAATTTTTTTTACTGCAAATTAAATATTAAAGTATGATGAAATTACTGATCATTTGAATACATAATTTTGGTATTAAATTTCTAACTATTTCTTTCAATAACTCTGCCTTTTTTTTTTGGTTTTTTGTTCTATTTAAAATTTGCAGAAAAATGTATATTTCACAAACATTTGCTACGAATTTCATTTTATTAATAATTGAAAGATAACTTTTGTAAGCAAACATCTGTATGTGTGTACATAAAAGTTGCCCCTCACATGGATTACGGCCCCTCTGCTATGGAGGTATATTGGTGGTTCTAAGAAGCCCCAAATATCATTCTCCTACATTAATAGATGCCATTTAATCAGCAGCTAAATAAACGGGTACTTACGGGATCAACAAAATCCATATTTAAGTTATAACAAAGCTTTTGAATTCGAGAGGTTATTTTATCAAAGTGTACTTCCTCCTGCCTGCCATCTAAAAATAATTAATTAGAACCATTACGACAAATAAGATGGTCAATTTACCTCTTTTAATAACGTAGAGCTTTGAGCTCTTCAGTGTCTTATTTTTCAACATATTTAGTTATTTATTTCACAATAATATGAGAGCTAAGGAATGCTTGTAGTCAACACAAAAAGGCGCCAAGTTACAATCGATTCTATCGATCGAATAATAGTACCGTATTTAATATTCGAAACTTGTTTGAATTAATCGACATTTTGAAACAAGCGAAAGCCAGAACGATAAATCATTAGTTTTTTTTAGAATAAAAAAATATATGAATTTATTTAAGCTACAACGTACTATTAATTAACATTTTTTGTTTACCTAGGAATGTGTTTTTTCAGGGCAATGCCAATGGAACAAAGAAATAGAAACAAATTTTGGAAAAATGTGTTGTTTTGGTCTATATTTTATTTATTTTGCTTTAAATAATTACATAAGTATAACAGTGTTTAAAGAACTTTTCAAATACATATGTGTTTCATAAACATTTTTGGTAGTTTGGTATTAGTTAAACATGAAAATCCAATATTTGCAAAGAAACTTTTCGGTTAGTTTGAAAGTGTAGTTTAAGTTTAATCATATGTTGTGTGACGGAATGTTTGATTGATTTTCTGTCCAGTTTGCTGCTGGTAAACACTAAAAAAAAGAGCATTTAACCAATTTTTTTAAACCATTTTATAAAATGTTTGGTTACTTACAAAAAATTATTAATTTTTTCGAGGTCGTGTAATATGTCATCTTGGTCCGAGTTGAGATCATCTCTTTCTTTAAGGCTTTCTACTAAAGTAACATTAAGGTTCTCGATATATATTTGAAGATTGTTCACCAATAACTGAAGAGTTGGAACATCAATTCCAGTGAGAAATTGCCTGGAAATCCATCGATGATTGGAATTCATATTTATACCAACATCACAGAGCATTGAACGGATTACATCCACAATGGGAGTAACACCGTGCTTTTTTGCCTATTAATTTTTAATAGGAGGTTTCAATAATTAACAAAATAAATATTATAAAAGCTAATCTACCTTTACTTTCATTTGTGCTATTTCCTTTGATTGAGCTAGGGCTATTCTAACCTCAATTTGCAGCTTTGATTGTTTCGCGAAGAAGAAATCATTTTCGTTTGAGGGGAAATCGTGGCTTTGAATCGGATTCCCATTTATCGTATGAGTGATATTGCAGGGTTGGTTAACTTGGTTCTGTAAGAATGATTTATTATTATCCATATCCGTAATCCGCTTAGTTTCACAAATTTCGGACTGCTTCCGAAGCATTCCACTTGAGAGTTTGGGACACGTCTCAGAGTCCGAACTTTCATTGTCCGATCCCGTCAGAAATTCCTCTTTATTATTTTCTAAAATTTAAAATAAACATAAATTATTGTTCTTAATACACAATTTAAGCTTTATATTAACTTACGAGTAATATTATTCAACTGATCCTTATCTCCGATAGCCAATCTTTTTCTTATTTCGTCCCGATTAAAGCGGCGCTATAACAGGGATTATGTATTATTTAATAAACAAAATATATCCATCAATGTTTCCTTTACCTTTTTCTCTATTTGCTTCACTTTTTGAACATGATTTTGTAGTGTTTCCATATCCATGTCATTAGCCACTTTATAAGCATCAAATTGTTCTGTAAATTATGATTTATATTTTAATAATTTCTTAGTAAAAATAATGTGAAAGAAAAGGTAAAAAAAAATTACCTAAAACCACAGCAGATGAGCTGACTTTGGGAAACTTGTTGGGACCTTCCAAATATTGGGACCAGCATGATGGACTCTGGTATCGGCGGTTTTCAGATGGTTTCTTTTCTTCTTGGAGACTCGGCCGAGACTGGCCTATTTCTAAATTGCTTAAATTTGGTACATCAACATGATTCATGTTCTGCGTATCACATTTCATTTTTTCCGACATTGAAGAATAACTTTCCGTATCCGGATGAAAGTTTTTCTTTTGATTACATATCTTGTATTCAAATGTGTCCGGTGGTAGCTGTCTTTCATCATGAGACGGTTTATGATGTTTACTTTTTGTCATTTCATGTCCATATGGTGTATTCTTTTTCTTATTTTTCCGGATGCTATGTCCAGAAAAACGAGATGATTGTGATTGCTTTAAAGCTTCCGTGCCATTTGATAGTTCTGCGTCACATATCTGAAAGTTCTTAAACAAGATTTGAATGATTGGAAATTAAAAATGTATTATTTTCAAATACCTTTGTTAAATTTAATTCATTTAACTCCACATCATGTTTAGTTTTGTTTTTATATCCTGTGATAAGTAGCTCAAACTCTCTCTCAACTTCCCCACCAAAATCTCCAACAATATCTATGGGACTTTGTCCCTGTAGTTGCCCCTCGTATTTTGTACAGAGCCATGGAGAAAAATCCGAATTATTTACACAATTTTTGCTAAGGTTATAGATCAGATCTGGTTTGTTTAAAGTTCGTATCGGCGTTTCAGAAGCCGGCTTATAGTTTTCATTTACAAGATCAGGTATATTTGCTGATGTGGAGCAGTTTGCTGTTGTATCGAACAAATATGTGTTTCCATTGTCAACGCCATGCTTTTCGTCATTTTTTAAAATTATATCTTGAGTATTTTCACATGCTTTAGATTCGGAAATTCTAGCAACCTTTGTATTATATGTATTTTGTTCCTCCTCCCTGTCGCTATCCGTTAAATCACTTTCGTTACATTCCATGTCCGAGTACTCGATGTACTCATCAGAGAGGGTATGTGCAAATTTCTGAAATCCAGGATAGTTGGGGTTGATAATACCCTTAGTTATATAAATATCCATTTTTGAGCTAGGCATTTCGTCTTATATACTGGAAAGGAAATAAGTAATTGAATATGTAATGATTAGTGTATAAAAAAATTTAAAAAACTAAATATGTAATACATTATTCTTTTTCACAAATTATATTACTTTCAATTTATCTTTTCATGCTGAGAGTTGAAATTCTTCTTTAAATTAAACGATTCATTTGAAGTAATAATATGTAATGTGCTTATATGTATGTATGTGTATCTATTATGTGTATATTATGTTTTAAAATATAAGCTAAACTAAAAATTGTTGACGTAGGTGTGAAGCCTCATTTTCATGTAACGAAGGAATTAAGAAAGCTCAATTACTAACCCTGTGCTTACATCTTCATTAAATTATATACAGTAAATTGCAATATGCTTTAAAATGTTTGTAATTTGCAAATGAAAATTTCCTTAGTTATTGAATCGATGAAGACTTACAAGGACTCGAGCACTCGTTCATTCACACAAAAATTTACTCCCACACATAAAAAATAAATTACTTGTTTTAGCGCATGCGTAAATCGTGGAGCCCTATTTTTTAGTGTTGAAAATATTTTACTTTATAACCGGCTTTTCGTTATTTTTTGTTAATATTAAAAATAAAGATAACTTAAATATTTCAGAATGTTTTTTATTTAGTTAAACAAAAATTTATAAATATTAATAATTGTTCTCGTTCTAACACGATATTTTATCATATATTTGGTATTTTTTTCCTTTTGAGATTTGGCAACACTGAGGCATAATGTGATTTAAAAACAACCAAAATATTTATAAATATAAAATATACACATTAGAAAGATGAAATAAACAAGGCGTGTTGTGTCTGTGAATAATAATGATATTATTCAAAGGGATGCGAAGGGTGCCAACCCAATTCAAAACACCTGTCGAATTGGTGCTCATCCGGGTGAGTTTTCCGATCATTACGCAACGCTTAACAAACTATAACTATTGACATTTTCAGTACTCCACGGCAGCGAATATTTCAACTCATGATGACAGCAGAAACCTCAGCCCGTTACAGCCAACGGTCCCCGTTGGGAACATACAAAGCCCCCATTTGCCTGAAACCCCGGTTTCGTGGGTGCCAAGCCCATATGTTTTGCCCGGAAAAACATTAAGCCAGTACAAGAAGCTGTCCAAGTTTCGCCTAACCTGTGAGTGTTTTTTCAACTGCGATAAAGAACAATATAAGACAGCTTTGCCATTATTATTTCAGCTCTTGTGGTCATCACTACAATGGGAGGCTATGCCATGGCCCCGGCTGCCTTCGATCCCACCTCTTTTGCCATGTGCACATTGGGAACCGGTCTCGTTTCAGCAGCGGCCAACGCCATAAATCAGTATCATGAAGTTCCCTTTGACTCCCAAATGTCAAGGACAAAGAACAGAGTGCTCGTCACTGGACAAATGACTCCTCTTCATGCTGTCACCTTCGCCCTTGTATCAGCCACAACTGGCTTGAGCATGTTATATTTTGGCACAAATGGATTGACGGCGGCGCTAGGAGCGGGAAACCTCTTCCTCTACACAACGATTTACACACCAATGAAGCGAATCAGCATCGTCAACACTTGGGTGGGGTCTGTCGTGGGAGCCATTCCGCCCCTGATGGGCTGGGCAGGATGTGCCGGCACTCTGGACGCAGGTGCGATGATACTGGCGGGCATTCTGTATGCCTGGCAGTTCCCGCACTTTAATGCACTCTCGTGGAACCTCCGACCAGATTACTCTCGCGCCGGGTATCGAATGATGGCCGTAACAAATCCAGGTCTCTGTCGGCGCACTGCCTTGCGATATTCGGTAGCCATTGTAGGCTTATCGGTATTGGCACCAGTCCTTGACGTCACGAACTATTGGTTTGCATTGGAAACTTTACCCTTGAACGCATACTTTGCATACCTCGGTAATTAGAAATCATTTGGCAACAGTTTTATATATGGTTTAACATAAAAATGTTTCTATTCTACAGCGTACAAATTTCATGAAAAGTCTGATAGTGGAAGTTCGCGAAAGCTTTTCAGATTTTCTCTGTTGCACCTGCCCGTTTTGATGTTGCTCTTCTTGGCCAACAAAAAGGAATGGTATTTCAGTAAGCCCGCCGGAGAAGAGGCAAAGGCAAAAGATTCCAGCTTACTTACAATAAAGCAGTCAGCGAGTAGTCTAGGAAACGTTTTGCCTGTTGCCGTTGCCGAAGAATCCAGATAGTACTTGTACACCTTTTTGTCGATAAGAAAAAAAGTTATGAAGTTATGTTAAGCTAAAACAATTGAAGTGTTTGTATGTATATTAATAGTCAAATAATGTTGAAAAACATTTACCTCTGTATGGATATTGTACACTTCAAATAAACGGCGATCACATTCTTGACAAATCCAAGTTCTTTTGTTTCGAGAAATTTGAAAATTAAAATCAAACCTTAGGAGTGACCAAAGGGTTTTTATTAGCCGATAATATAGTCTTTATTTATGTGGTATAATAAATCATATTTAAAATTAAAAAATCCATTTGGGGTAAGATAATTTAATAGGTGAATTGGAGAGCCCATTGTATTATAAATACCAATTTATATTAGAAAAAAAATTAAATACATTTTTTTTTTTGCTAGAGTTTAGTTTTAATACGGTTTCTTTTATATAGAACGTCTGAGTAGCATATTTTTTTAACCATTGTGAACTAACAATGTATCGATAACAATCGTAATTTTTGGTATTTTGTTTTGTTTTGATAATTTTATTTATAATGAGAATAAAGGTCATTGTTTCCATGAAGATTCGATAAATTTCCACAGTTTATTGCACCTGTTTGTGTAAATCGCATATTAAACAACCAAATATTAATGCATGACATGAATCATTCCCTAAATGCGAAAGTCGCCGGATCCCTCGTTTGGTAATTTGAACGGGTAACTAGCTCAAATGAACGTAAAATCCGTGACGAACCACTGGAGTGAATTATTTTTAGTGAGCTGAACGTGGATTGTGACAATGAAAAATTGAGGAATAGTGTTTACATTCATTTTATAATTTATTTTAAAGTTATCTTTTTTATCTCTAAAGAAGAGAGGCATATGAAAGTTTCTTTACAAAGTGCATGCAACTATAAATTTCTAATTATGTATAATGTACCACATAAGTTTCGTCAAGTTTGTCGATTGTGCCTCACATTGGTTAGCGAGTGCGATGTTGCAGAACTACAGATTTATAATGATTCGTCGCACAAAAGTGCCCAATCCAAAGCCGAGCAGCAGTCAAAGGTGGCCGAATTCCGTAAATCCGAGAGGCCAGCTAGCTGTTTCTGCAGGGCCCTGAGCCCAAATGTGTGCAGCTGCGTCGGTGATAACTCGCTATCAGTGGTGCTGACCAATAACGAAACGGGTCCAAGCCAATCCCTTCACAAATCGCATTACACACCAAGTGTGCCTTCCACTGTGGACGCAATATCGAGTGGCAGTGAACCATACGCCAAGTCTTTTGCCAGCAAAAGCCAATTGGACTCGGTTATCGCCGAAAGATCAGTATTCAAAAGTCAGTCAACGTCGTCGCAACTGCATGAGACCACTGCCAGCAATGCTGGCGAGGAATCCGAATCGGAATCAAACGCGGAACTCCCGCGGGAGGAGCTATCGGTTATCAATCAAACAAAAATAAGCCACAGCCAGAGCCACAGCCAGAGCCAGAGCCAGCAGTTCGGTGGAACAGATAACTGCGGCCAAGAGCACGGCAGGGATGATTCATCATCACATCTTACATTTCAGATATTCAACTGTCTCTCTATTAAGGTAAGCAGATTTCCATCCAACACATTTGCACAGAAACGAATTTACATTAATTACGCACACACACAAGCTCGCGTACAAGCTGGTGTGTGTGTATGTGTTATCTATGTGATTACGACACCACACGTCAAAATAATAGGAAATGATTGGGCCGCGTTTATCCCATGGCCTATTAACAATCGGTATCAGTTGTTGGTATTTTTTTTTTCCAATGAACCATTTTGAGGCATTCTCCCACACACATACACACATACTCTCGCACACACACCTCGTACATCAATATCCAGCATGTGAATGTAAATATTGATATGTACAAGTGTACATTGTACATTGTACGTGCATACATACATATGTACACGGCTGAAATGTGAGCGCAGAGACCTACATTAATCTACGCTATAGATAACGTAATTATTTCGCTGCAATTTTGATTGTTTTTAGGGTCAATTTATCAACGTCAGATTATATTTTTATGACAGGTAAATAGGGAGATAGGTCACTCTCATTTTCTTAATACTAGCTAATCAAAAATCGAAAGGCTATAATATAAACGTCACTTTCATTCGGCTAGAGTACTTACCAAAAATATCTACTTATTTCAGAGTGTCTGAATTATTTACATGCGTAAACATAAGAGGCATTTCTGTTATCGGGGCTAAGAAATCAAAATAGATTTTTAGAAAATCGGTTCTATTTTTAAATTAAATAACTTATAGATTTTATTTTCCGTTCAATATTGATTATTTGAAAACATCCAATTGGGAATGGTTTCTTATCGGTTATATGCACAACAACATGGAACCACAATATGTAATATTTCATAAGCAGAATTATTAAAAATTATATTTATTTCAGCCTTTGCCTAACGACGGACTCCCCAACGTGATATGTCGGGACTGCAGATCCAAACTGGATTCCTTTGAAAAATTTCGAACTATGACGCACAATTCACATAATGCTTTAAAAGAATTTTTAAATATATCAAAAACTCACAAACTAGTAAGTATTTATCAATTAATTGTGCATACATTTTATCGAGAATTATCAAGAATAATAATTTAAGAGCTTAGAATATTGGAAAAAAAGATTTTACTAAAATATGTATATTTTTTTTCAGGACGCAAATGATTTGGAAGAAAAGCTTGATACAATTTTAAAGACTCCATCAGAGGCTATTGCTGCAAAAGCTTTGACGGAGCTAAGCACATTTTCTAAAGTTAAGTACGAACAAAGTAGAAAAGATACCGCTATCACATCTGCTTTGGATCGGAAGAATGAGATTAGTAATCCAGATATAACAGCGCACAGCCTATATCCAAGTTTTCTCAAATCAATCGATATAAAAACTGAAAAGATAATACCACATAATGTATCAATGCCTGGTTCCTCACAAAGCCAGTACGATTCGAAATTTCAAAAGGATCCGGATATCGAGAAATATGAAAACATGCAGCAGCAACTTGAAACGGCTGCTGTTCTAATGGATATAAGCAAAAAAATTGTAATTTCACCTCCGTGCTCGAATCCTCAATCTCCGTGTTTTTCTGCAGCTGTAGATACAAGTATTAAAAGTTCTGTGATAAAATCAAAACGTCCATTAAGCAAAAATGAAATTCAGGACGGAGTTGAAATCGACCTGTCCGTTAAAAAACAAAAGAACGATTGCGCTAACCAACGGATCCCATTGTACAATTATTGCCAACCTTCAATGCTTGATCGTCAGTCACACTTAAGAAGTGAAGAGGATTTTAAAAACTACAGTATTACCATTAACCAAGTTGGTGGATCCGATTATAAGCAAAAGGCGCCAAAGGCGAGTACCGGTTCCCTGCTAGATTCCGGAGATAGCTCCGACTCTCACAAACTGGAGATGGACATAGGGTCCACCATCAACGATAGAAAGACCCCGGATAGTCTGAGCTCGGACCATGCAACAGATGCAGCTACAACTCAACTTTGGCAAGCATTGGCCCGTTCAGCAGGTAAGTTTATCTATTTTATAAATACACAAACATAAATTGTAACTGAACATTTTTTAATTAAGCCAAAAGTAAAGAAGAAAACCAGGCTACAGAATTAATACGAAACATGATGAGCCAGAGTTTTGTGTTCTCGGTTCCGCCAACAGCATCATTTACTAAAGTACCTGAAGAACCCATAGCACTATTAAAGGTAAAAATTAACTTTCTAAAAATTAACAATGCTATGCATCTAACTAATGAATTAATGTTTTTTCAGGATCTATCAGAGGCTCAATCCAGTAAATCAAAACCTTGTAGAAGAAAACAAAGTTTTCCTACCAAAACTGATTGCATCGATGTAGTTAATGAGAATGTGACTGATACTTATACCACTTCAGAAGCAACTCCAGATGATAAAAAGGATAAAAGGGTGAATATTGCTGACAATTACTAATTGTAACTTCCATTACTTAAATCCTGATTTGTATATTTTTAGCAGAACATCAACCTTTTTAATGCCATACCCGGTGCTCAAAAAGATATGTCATGTTCCAATTGCGGCACACTTACAACTACAATTTGGCGGCGGAGTGTCAGGGGAGAAATGGTTTGCAATGCATGTGGGTTGTATTTCAAGCTGCATGGTGTTAATCGGCCACATTCAATGAGACGCGATACCATACACACCAGACGCAGGCGTCCTAAAGAATTGGAGCGATCTAAAAAAAGTAAGTTTTTCATTCAATAGTATAAAAAGAGTAGTCTACAAGAAAAAGAATGTTCTTCTCTTAATGTTTACCCTTAATATAAACACATTGCTGTTGTTTAAATTTGAATCTTAAATAATAATATAAATAACACAAAAGGCTTTCAATATAGATTTTACAAGCTAATCCTAAATAATTTATCTTCGCTTATGAATATAGTAAAAATAATGTTTTTATATCTGTAAAGTTTTTAATATCTGTAAATATATATGTAAATAAAGAAATGCTGCAGAAGGATAATACTATTTAATAAGAAATATGACTCAATAATTTATTGACAATTTCAGAACACAAGCAAATGTCATGTTCTTCAATTGAACCAACAAAACTGGATTTCTTGACGTCTAGGGAAGCCCCTGATATTTCTGGTCTTGCATTGAATGTGAGTGAATAAATTCATATAATGTGCTTTCTGCTAAGAGAAAAGCATGACTAACAACATCTATTATTCCATACAATCTTTATTTAATTTTAGAAATTCAAAAAGGAAATGGATGAATCCGAGACCGCAGCAGCACTTAAAGATATATTATTGAGGCGGAAAAAAACGGCGTTTAATGATACCTGTGAGAGTGCGGATCATTCTGCACCGCTTAACCTTGTTTCCAGTGAAAATAATGCAAAGTTAACATAAAACGCCAAATATATTTCCCCTACTCACTTTTCGAAAAGAAACCTTTAACAAACATTTTGTTTATTTATGAGGTCGCATAAGAAATAAAACAAAAGGTATAGGATTACAATAAGTGTAGAATATAAATAAAATTTTCATTCTTTAAAAATTAAATTTTATTCATTTGTATCTTTAAAAACTAATACCAAAATACTTATTAGTGTAAAAGAGGTATAAAATTGAACCAGTATGTCAAACCTTTTAAATAATATCACACTAAATATAGACCTTAAGCAAGGACATCAATACTTAATGCAATTAAATTAAAAATAAAATTTATTATATTTATATTTATTAAAACCATTTTACAGTATTTTTAATTTTTTAATAACACAAATTACTTCTATTGAAATTGAACGTTCAGTTTTAACAATGATTTTTCAGCTTTCTACGCAATTGAACAACTTCTAAAGCTAAAAAATAAATGTTTTAAATCTCTTGCCTATACGAAAATCATGTGATAATATAATAATCTCCACAAACATTTTAATAGTAAAACTATGCAAAAAGCAATAATCACGCAATGCAAACTTTTCAAGGAAATATTTAAATTATATACAATTATAAGAAACTAAAAACTTAATGCTGTTTTCGAATCTACATAAATCGTCTAAATAAAATAAGGACTTCATATTAGAATAAGATACAAAAATATTACTCATTTATTTTTTCAAATAAAATACTCTATACAATTTTTAACAATCACAATAAACTGGTTAATGTAAAATGTAAATCGTGGGTTTTCTTTAAATCTTGTTTCAATATATGAAGAAGTATAAGACACTGTCTCTGTCTTATACTGGGCGGAAGCTGCGTAAATTTCTTTCAGTGTAATTTCAGTATTTTCTCAGCTGTATTGATATTATGGACAATCGATAGGAAATTACGTCCGATAGTGTTATCGTTCACTTTACATCACATCACCAAACGCTTGTTATCAATTTCATCTGTTTTTAACCATGCTGGGGAACGGCGAACATTTTTTCGAAGGGGTTGAAAAACTCCTTGAAATTTGGTTTGAGGAAAGTTCCAATAGTGAGAATGACCTACGGAATATAAGCAGGTAATGTCGAAACCGTATGACACATCGTAATTTATTTGCACTGGCAAGCGGAAAAGAAAAACACGGGGAGATGAATTTCCCCCAAGATCAATGTAAAACCACAATAATAGTAATTTCACGTGTACGACCATAAAAAACCACAAAAAGATTTATATATATTAGTTATTTATTATTAGTCAGTTATTCTTTAGGTTGCTACATGTCACCCGAAGTTTACACGTTTTTTATTTCCTAATCTTTGCTTTGAAGTTCAGCAACAGCCCATGACCTTTCCAATTATAATTACAGATAGTGTTTACTAACCGGATTCAATAAATTTTTCGATTCTTATCTTTAATATACTTTGTAGGGTTCACCCGAGTAATCTTATTTCTTAAATGTTTCAGGGCTGACTGGGAAAACGTGCTGAGCCATGTAAACTGTGAAATTATCAGTACTTCCAAAAATGATGTTATTGATGCCTTTGTGTTGAGGTAAGCTTTATCTAAATTTAAAAAACTGATTCAAGAAACTGTTTTTTTTTTCAGTGAGAGCAGTATGTTTGTTTCAAAACGAAGATGGATTTTAAAAACATGCGGAACGACGACTCCTTTAAAATGCCTAAGCTTATTGTTGAAATTAGCTGCTACTAATGGATTTACCATAGTAGCTGATTTATTTTATTCCCGTAAAAATTTTACAAGACCAGAAGCTCAGGTAATTAAAAAACTATTTTAATAAATGATTGTTTAAAGTAAAAATATTTTCAGATAACTCCACATCAAGGTTTCACAGAAGAAGTCACTTATTTGGATTCAATCTTTCCCAACGGAAGATCTTATTGTTTAGGTTCAATGAACTTGGAATGCTGGTATCTTTACACATTTAGTCGGGCTGATATTAAAATTTCTCCCGAACAAATAACTGATGGGAAAGTCGCTGATTCTGATTCTGATCCAGACCAGACTATTGAAATACTAATGCAGGACTTACATCCAGAGAAGATGGGGATCTTTCATAAGGAAAAGTTTGCCAGCGCCCATGAAGCCACATTGGTGAGAAGACTCATGCATTTAATGTTCATAATTAGTACTTTCTCTGCCTTAGAAATCTGGAATAGACACGATATTGCCAAGTATGCATATTGACGACTTTCTTTTCGATCCTTGTGGATACTCTATGAATGGGATTAATGAAAAGGTAATAATGAACTAGTTACATAAAAAATTAATACAATTTTATTCTCAAATATAGGGCGAGTACATGACAATTCATATTACCCCTGAGAATCAGTTTTCATATGTCAGCTTCGAAACGAACGTGGCTTTGAGTAACTACAGAAAGCTTATTAATCAAGTTATCAATACGTTCAAACCAGGGAAATTTATTGTAACAATATTTGCAAATAAGGTATGCGTATTTTTTTCTTATTTTCTGATTAATTTAATGAAGCTAAAACTTTTTCTTTGGTTTAAGTGCTCCTTGGCTTATGAAACTATGAAAGAGTTGGAAGTAGAGTACTCAAAAGGATCGCATTGGAAAAGAACGGACATGCAATGTTGTAATTTTCCATCTTATAACCTGTTGTTTGCTCAATATTCCCATACTGATAAGAAAGGTGATAATTTATAAACGAAAGAATTAAATATGTGTTTGTAGATTTTCTTGTTTATCCGTTATTGAGTAAATTGAATCCCGAATAAACGATACAACTTATTGACACATTTTATATGTTATTTGTTCAAAAATGAAAAATGTTGGTTCTTACTTAGTTCATTAAAAAAAAAAAGAAAATTTATTTAAGAATTAATTAAAATGTAACTGTTAAATAAAATACCAAAAATATACCATGTATTTAAAATATGGATAGATTCATCGCATCTGGACAAGTGGCATACCGACTTCCATCTCTAGGGGCAGTATCTGCACTCGACAAATTTAAGCCAAACGAAAAATAAAAATGGGTGAAATTACCAACGAAAACATTATTTGGACCATTAAAAACGGGGAGTTCGATGCCGTACAATCTGCCTTCCAAAACGATGTATGTTTAACAATATAAAAATTGCGTTTCATTAACTTAATATATCCGTACACAGGCACAAAAGGTGAACGAGGAGATTAAAGGAAGATTCCCCATACATTATGCGGCAGATTTTGGACAACTTAATGTGCTGGAGCTCCTTATAAGTTTAGGAGCCGACGTCGATGTAAGCTCTTCAACTAAAAACAGAACTCGAATGAAAGTCAGCCACTTATATGTGTGCATGAATATTTTCCAGTTCTCCTACCTTTCAATTACATACATACACCTGTTTAGTCATACTTATAAGCAAAAGCCGGCCGATTCCATTGCAGATTACTAATCTAAAATATTTTTATCATTTAATACATAATTTTAATTTTTAATGCAGAGGAAGGACAAACACGGAATCACTCCGATTTTGGCTGCTATTTGGGAAGGACATACAAGCTGTGTGGAATATCTTCTTAAAAAGGTTGCAAAATATTCCGCCAATTAGAAACAATTTTTTTTTTTACAAATTAATCAATTTGTTACAGGGCGCAAGCAAAAACGGTTCTACTCCAGATGGCCAAAGTTACCTCGAGGCAGCGGAAAAAGACGAAATTAAAAAATTACTTGCATAAATTATAGATGTAATTTATAGATACACCCTTTCAGTATCAAATACATTTTTAAATACAGTCGTGTATAGCTTTTAAACTAAAATTAGGGTCGCTTGTTTTATTTTAAACTAATTTTGAATTTAAACTTTATAAAAATTAAAACGTTTTTAAAAATATTTTTAAAATTCATTTCTGGCCAAGTAGTGATCGTTTAAAAGCATCGATAAGTTCAGAACCACTTTCGCATTTTACCACCACTAACGACAATAGACCAAAACTTATTTACTCAGCTGATTAGAAAAACAAAGTCTTTAAAGATGTTCCAACCGGAGAAGCACGGGCTAATGCCCGATTTTCAGCTTACCAAATTTACAACGCACACTGGATGAAGTTGCAAAATCCCCCAAAAAGTACTTGAAAAGTACCTAAGGGGAACAGACATAGCAAATACAAACAATGAAGGATACCTTATTGGTAAAAAAAATAATGATTCAATAAAGTTAATTATTAAACTCACTTTTATTGTAGGCTCTGGAATGGACTGTGCAGTAATACCACTAAAACGGCATGAAGATTATTTACTCGTTCAGACTGTAGATTTTTTTTACCCCATGGTGAATGATCCCGAAACATTGGGTCGTATTGCTATAGCTAATGTTTTAAGCGATGTTTTTGCGGTGGGAGTGACAGAATTTGATGCAGTGGAACTGATTGTTAGCACCTCGACAAGCTTCTCAGATAAAGAAAGAGACGTTGTGATATCTCTTATTGTGAAGGGATTTCAAAACTCATTGAAAGCAAATGGGTTTCCTAATACTATTCTAAGGCTCAAGGAACTTAAGATCAATCCGTGGTGTATAGTCGGCGGAATAGCCACTTCCGTCTGTCGGAAGGAGGAAATCATTTTGTAAGTTCTTGGACCATTTAAAAGTCATTTAAAGTGTTTTTTTATCCGTTTTTTACTAAAAAATCTATTTCGAATGGTTTATAGACCTTCCAATGGACGACCAGGCGATGTTTTGATACTCACAAAACCCTTGGGTGGCCAGATGGCCATGGATGCCAGCCTTTGGCAACTTAACCAGACTGAGAGGTACCAAACCCTGCGATCCGAATTCAGTGATCATGAGATCAAGGAAACATTTGAAATAGCAGTAAAATCGATGACCTATTTGAACAAAAATGGTAAAAGCTTTATTTTAGAAGTTTTCTTAAAATTAAAATATTGTCGTTTCAGCTGCACTTTTAATGCACAAATACCAAGCACACTGTGCCACCGACATCACAGGATTCGGTTTATTAGGACATGCAAAAAATCTTGTTAATTTCCAAAAGGAGAAACTGTTGTTCAAAATCCATACATTGCCATTTATCAAGAATGTTTTACAATTCAGTTCTCTAGTTGGCCAGAGTGCAAAGTTCCGTTCTGGCAGATCTGTGGAAACATCTGGTGGCCTACTAATTTGCATTTCTCCCGAAGCTGCAGTTAAATTTTGTCTAGAGTTTGAAGAGGTTACAAGGGGGCAGCAAAAGGCTTTTATAGTTGGTACTGTAGAACAGGCAGTAGAGTCAGATGCCGTATTGAGCGATAATGTTAAATTCATTGAAGTAAGCTTATAAAAATAGTTGGAATATATTAATCATTCATCTTATGAAAATTATTTCTTAAAGGCTTAGCCCGGAAATAATCTGAAATTTATTGTACACCACAAGTGTACAATAATCATGATGATTAGTAAAACTCTTCCAACTATGTTGAAATAATTATGAAATTATGAAAATATTCAAAGTAAATTTTTTAAATTAATTATTCATTCTATGATGATTATTTCGTAAAGGTCTAAAAGCCGGGAAATATTCTGAAAATAATTGTACACTAATGTATAATAATCATGATGGTTAATTTAAACTTTTGAAAATATATTATTTTAATACCAATAAATAAAGAACTTATTGTCGAAAATGTATGTTGTAGTTTATTTTGTGAAGTGTCTCCCATTTCAGTAAAAATAAACAGTTTGCTTTATAAATATTTAATTTGTAATATAATGTTGTATTTAGTAGCGTTTTAGTAGAATATTGCACCCAAGGGCTATAATATACCAATAGTACAACTTTTCTGGAAACACATGTTCTGAAAAAGGCAGTTGTCCTTATTTGGTACTTTTTACTGTTGGTATCCTCCCCGCAGGAAAAAACACCCTTAACGGGAAAATTAAAGGACGGCAAAGGACACTGACTTTGTTAAACTCACTGGAGCGACAAAATAAAATATAAAATGCCAAGTAGTCGACTATAAATTAAAATTGATCTCTCGAATATAATCCGCCCACTTCTGTGTCGCTTGTTAATGTAAAAGTTCCCATAAATGTGAAACGGTCCATTCAATTGCCAAATAACAAAATGTTCAGGAGCAAAAATGAAGGAAATGTTGTGTACAAATGCACAGTTCGACTCCTTGATGACTCCGACGTCCTAGAATGTGAATTTCAGGTATATATACCGGACCATATCCATCGCAAGAAATATTTATTAGTTTCTTACTTGAAATTTTCCTCATTCCAACAAATCTACCTCTGAGGAAAGACACTAGTTAAGTGTAGATAATATTATAAAACATGAAATCCCCAAATAACCAAATTACAACATTGTCCTTTAAATTTGGTTTTAAGTTTTCAAAGCGTTGCTATTCAACAAAAAACAAATGTGTGGTTAACGTCCTTTCTGGTTAGTTGCCGGTAAAATACGATATCGACATTACAAACCCATCCCAGTAACTCAAAACAAATGCTACAAAAATATATGTGTAAAATATGTAAACAGTTAAGGACATTTTTATTCTAAAAATGTATTCTCCCCATGTTTCTGAACCATTTTATTGTTTAATAAACCTTTTTAGCAATAATATGTTTCTGTTGTTTCATTTTGTTACCAACTACGTGTGTTTTTTGTTGCGAAATACCTCGGTTTCAGAAGTATGCTTATTCTTTAAAAATATGAATATTTTCTTATCTTACAGCCGTTCCATAAAGGTATTTATTTATTGGAGTATTTATGTGGTGAGTTGGAAATCAAAGAGAAGGATTACTTTGGATTGCGATATGTTGACTCATCAAAACAAAGGGTAAGTGATTTTATAAAATAAATAAAGAAAATGTATTTAATAATAGATAATTTTTTCTTTTAATAGCATTGGCTTGACCTTTCCAAATCCATAATAAAGCAATGCAAGGGTAAGTAAAGTATATATTAAATAATAATATTGAATTTATTCAATATAAACATTAATTTTATATTTAGATCTGGATCCCATGTTATTTTCGTTAAGAGTTAAGTTTTATCCTGCGGATCCGTTTCGATTGACTGGAAATGCACGAATTATGTTATATCAGCAACTAAAAAGAGATCTCCGACATGGTCGTTTATATTGCTCCTTGGGAGAAGCGGCAGCACTAGGTGCTCTAATTGTTCAAGGTAAATTCAGAATAACATTCAGAAAATTAGAAAACCTTTTTAAAATATTATACATCTTATTTACAGAGGAACTTGGCGATTATAACGAAGACGTGCATATTGGATCTTATGTATCTTCCATAGAATTAGCCCTACGCCAAACAGAGTATCTGGAAAAGAAGATAATCGAGCTGCACAAAAAGCGTGAGCCCGGCCAGGATCTTTCCCTGGCCATGGATGAATTTCTTGGCATAGCCCGTGGACTGGAAACCTATGGTATAGATCCACACCCGGTGAAAGATCACCGGGGCTCGCAGCAATATATCGGAATAAATAATTCGGGTATAAGCACATTCGTAACTGGAAAGAGATCGCAACATTTCCGATGGAATGAAATCCATAAAATAAACTTTGAGGGAAAAATGTTTATTGCACATTTAAGTTACACGGATGCTAGTCGAGAACCTGTAAGTTGACTTATTCCAAACTTTATTGCAATTATTCTAAGACTTTAAATTTTTTAAAGAAAAAACATACCG